>NW_026781471.1:227500-296000 GCF_030144855.1 Hypanus sabinus | reverse complement strand
TGCTATCAGCGGGCCGAAAGAATACCCACAGCAGAGTAACTGCTCCTTTCCTGTTCCTGTCTTCCACCCATACTGAATCAAAAGAGCATCCTGCTACATCACCCACCTTTTCTGTAGCTGTAATAGTATCCCTGACCAATAATACCACATCTCCTCCCCTTCTCGACCCCCATCGCTTGTAAAGCACTGAAATCCAGGAATATTGAGAATCCATTGCTGCCCTGGTGCCAGCCAAGTCTATGTAATGGCCACTACATTATACTTCCATGTATGTATCCAAGCTCTCAGTTCATCACCTTTGTTCCTGTTGCTTCTTGCATTGAAGAAAACACACTTTAGCCCTTCTACCTTACTACCTTTACAACCTTTATGCTGCTTCTCTTTCCTCAAAGCCTCTCCATATGTTAGATCTGGCTTTACTCCATGCTCTTTTTTCACTGCTCTATCTCACCATGACCCACCCCCATTGCAAATTATTTTAAACCTTCCCGAACTATGCTAACAAACCTACCTGCAAGGATGTTGCTCCCCCTCGAGTTCAGGTGCAACCCATCAAATCTGTACAGGTCCAACCTTTCCCAGAAGAAATCCCAATGATCCAAAAATCGAAAATCCTGCCCCCCGCACCAACTCCTCAGCCACGCATCCAAAAGCCATCTCCTCCAATTCTTACCATCACTATCACGTAGCATTGGCAGCAATCCTGAGAACGCCACCCTTGAGGTCCTGTTCTTCAGCCTTCTGCCTAGTCCCCGAAACTCGTTCATCAGGACCTCATCCCTATCTTGATATGTCGTTGGTACCAACATGTATCACGACTTCTGGTTGCTTTCGCTCTCGTACCAGGATGTCATGCACCCGGTCAGAGACATCCCGAACCCCCGCAACCATTCGGATGTCCTTCCCATATCCACAAAATCTCCTGTCTGCTCCCCTGTCTATCGAGTCTCCAATCATAACATAACCTGCAATACCAGGGCTCAGACCTATAAAACGCCGAACATAGTGCAATGAGCATATAGATCTATGCACGCCCAACACACTGCGCCGAAGCTAAACACTAGTACAAACACAAAGCTTCAAGGATGGAGACCTATTTAACCCTGACACTGAAGTGTAATTCATAGACCCTGTCAATAACTTGCCTCCCGCTGGGCATCTTTCAAGATGTAACGTAGAGTTGATAAAGGGGTGCTTTGAAATGCTGTGTGCCTCAATTTCCAAATGTTTTGAAGTGCAAGCAGGAGAAATAGGAACAGAAACGTAGGCAGGTTATGGAAAGTTGTAAAAGTACCAGAGTGGTGTTTGACTATAATTTCCCCAAAATGGACTGGGATTCTTAGTGTAGAGGCTTTAAAGTTCAGAATCGGTTTGCAGTAATGCTGCTTGCAGTATCCTAGAAAGGTTTACCAGCACTTACAGAATATTTATGTTATTTTGTGCATATTTTCCATGTCTTCCTGACTGATCGCCTCATGGTCCCGTTTGGAAATAGCAATGCTCGTGAGTGGAATAACCATGGAATAGCTTTTGATACCGTGAGTCCATCACAGGTACAGATCTCCCTTCCAAGGAGTCCATCGACCAGGACTCTCGCTCAGAGATAATTGACACTCATGTAAAAGTTTGATCATGTACCGACTGTAAGATGCAAAAACAACGTCATGCAAAGTTGTATGTCTTGTTATATAAATACGGGCTATGTATAACCTAGAAAGCAGAGCTCTGGTGGCGGTGGAGACCGCTACAGACTCTCCATGACAACGTATCAATAAACTCTTAAAACGAAACTCGAAGTCGTTCTGGTGTCCTTAGCTAAAATTTCCACGACAGAATCTGGCGACGTGGATGGGATCTCCATTAAACAAGATCCGAATAAAGGCTAGCTAAGAGAGCAGAGTTAAATAGGGACAGCTCTAGCTGAAAGGGGGTAGCGTCCGAATTACTACAGTCCTGTTCTAGCAGGAACGGGGTAGTTGCCAGAGACCTCCCTGCGAGGAGAGGAGTTAATCGACAGCCTAGCGTCCGGCCGGTGACTCAGAATAAGGCAAGACGCCTGCCCGGCTGAGGCTGGTGGAAGCCCTCAGTCAAGCGAGGACTACAAAAAAAAAAACACGGAGGAAAATGTAGGAGGAGCTTTCGTCTATGCAGATTGATATTCAGTGGGCGCTCACTGTGAACATAATCTGTATAAAGAAACGTTCTGTCTTAACTGTAATTGAAATCTTAAACATGAAACGCCAGGAGTCGGCCAGCTAGCGTTGATCTTGCCAATAAACCGACAAGATTCGGAAGTAAGGTGAAGACTTTGAACACAATTGCAGGCAGGAAAGAGCACCGCCAAAAAGATTAAGACGATAAAGCGGCCCCGACGTCCAGGGAGTTTCCACCTCCGGCTGCGGGATCAGCAAATTTTCCTTTTAGTCAGCCTAGGGGTGCTGCGGAGAAAAAGTGGTGCATCCGGTGGTAATCAGGTTGTCCAAAAACATGAAAGAAGAACCCATGACCGCTGTAAGAATAGGGAATAGTTATTTGAATTGTCGGATTGATACGGGTGCCACGATGCCCTCTGTAAGCCATTCCATGGACATCCTCTTGAGTGATACCATTGTTGAAACCACTGAATTTCCATGACTGAGCCAATCTTCACGACAGCCTTACTGCAGGTGAAGGGTAAGTTTTTATCAAACACCTTCATTATATCTAAAACAGGTCCGCTTCACCTGTTGGGTCGACAGACCCTTTGTGAATTAGGGGGAAAAGTGCACTGCACGGCTAAAGGTATATATATGGAGTTTTCCTCAAATTAGGGACGGTAAAATTAAAGAAAGGTCGGGCAATGGAAAGAACAGCACCCATGTTATACTGTTACAGCTGGATAGCAATCCACATGCTATGCAAGTCCGGAGACCGTATGACACAATCTTAGGACGAGCAAAATCAGCAATATTTGATTAATTGAAGCCGAGAAAAGAAGCAGCTCCATTGTACATTGCAAACTGACGGGCACTGCAATCATGCTGTACACCATTATTTAAACGGTAAAGAAAAGCTTAAGGCAACAGCTCATGTGTATTTTGGTCCCGAGGTATTAGGAGTCCTGAAGACTTAGTGGAGGATCAGGATGTCAGATTCCGACTAGGGCACTCTTCAAACCCTCATTTGACAGTGGCCATAAAACCGCCAGCAAAACCCAATGGTATCGGGACGATCACAAGACAATTAGTCAAACAAACTAATGCTGTTTCTACTATCGCTCTGCCCGTACTGGGTCAAAAAGCGCGAATAGATTTAACGAAAAGGAGAGACAGATTATGTTAAGGACCTAGAGCTGGAAAGCACTTGTTGAAAAACAGCAGCCACCAGCATGAAGACCCCTTACTGCTCCCTACAGCCTTAGCGCGGGAACCAGTGGAGCTATGGGCCCAATATAAAATTCATGTGGGAAAATTCCAAACAGTTCCGGAGAATAAAGTTACTCCACAACGAATTGTTCCACTGCCCTGCATTAAACAGTACAGTATAGCTAGTGAAGCCTAAGAAGGTATCACTCCAGCAATTAAGTGATAATTAATGATTAACATTTAATAAGATAGTCATCCCTATCGCTTCGCTGGTGCCGGACAGCAACACTATGCTTACTTCCATACCTGCAGAAACTAATACCTTTATAGTAATCAATCTGTGCTCAGCATTTTCTCCAGCCCTTTGCACAAGGATAGCCCGTATTTATTTGCCTTTAATGATAAGAACCAGCAACTTACGTAGACACGTCTGCCACAGGGGTATACCGAAAGCCCGCAGTTTATACCGCAGCAGTTAAAACTGATTGGGACGAATGCCAGCTGTCCGAATATTCAACGCTCATTCTGTATGCAGACGATATCCTGATAGCTTCTGTTACAGGGCCATATTGTCTGCCGGACTATTAAATACTCCTTGAAAATTTGACGAGAATTGGGCACGAGGAGTCTTTGGAGAAATTGTGGTTTTGCCGTCTGTCCAGAACCTTAGACTCCAGCTCAGTGAAGGTTCTACTGCCCCAAAGTGGTCCCAATGATGCAGAAATCTGAATCGCTGTCCACTGCTCCAATCCCTCGTTCACGCATTGATCCTGCACCTATACTCACCTTCACGCGGCATAGACAGTAATCCAGAGATTACTACCTTTGAGGTCCTGCTTCTCAACTACCTTCCTAACTCCCTGTAATCTGTTTGCAGGTTCATCCTCCCTTTTCCTACCTATGTCGTTGGTACCAATATGTACCACGACCTCTGGCTGTCTCCCTCCCATTTCACGATATCGTGGACGCGATCAGAAACATACTAGACCCCGGCAGCTGGGAGTCTGACTACCATCCCTGTTACTTTCCTGCGTCCACAGGATCGCCACAGAACATAACTAAGGCGACGCCGTCGTTCTGCAAGCGCCGAACTACGTCACTGCTTGACTATAATTGATCTGACCAGCGATGTGCAATAATTCCCTCCTGTTGTTCCAGACCGCTTGCTTGAAACTATATAAACCATGCACTTTTATTCGCAGCAACCCGCACAATTTTTCAAAGGTTAAGTATACCTGACGTAAGATCACATGTACACATGTATTAATAATGATATTTACTATTTTATTCTTGGTATGGGATATCAAAGAATAACATGTCGTTTCAGTAAAGGTGTAAGTGATGAAGGCGCGGTACTCTGACTTTTCCCGGTGGTTTCCTTCATCTGAATCCACTGAATGCAAGTTGAACCTATTCTCGTCATTGAGGTTCTTTATCTGCGAAACCACTGAACATGATTTGTGCGGTCTGACTAAATGAAAGTGTGTCTTAAGACTTGCAAATAAATAACACCGAATTTTATTTGACACATGAAATCAAAAAAAGGGCTTCCAAATATAGACACATCCCAATGTGATTAATGAAAAAGAAAGGAGCGAATATCTCTCCTTAACCTCCGGGTCACTCTTGATAGCAGTATGAAAATAACAACAAAACCCAAGGTTCAATGTTTCTTTTATGTCCCACTGCAGTTTCGGTGACTCATTGGTACATTCACTGTACGTCTGAACTGCATCACAGTTAAAATGAAATCCATAATGATACGAAGCACATAAAATCTGTCCACATCAGGTAGCCGTCCCCTGCTGAGCAGTGTACTGTGAGTGGCATTATTGACTGCACATTTGAGCTATTGATTCTGCCGTTTGTAATCTGCATTTCATTTGCTCCAAGGGAGCGGCCATTTGCAAATAAAGACATGAGTAATATGCTCTGATATCCAGTGACAGTGTAGCCAGTGGTGTTTGGGCATCATCACTGGCAGTGCTATTGTGCTGAGGAACATTTCTTTAAAGAGGGGTATTGTTAGGGTTTAGGATCTTTTGGTCGTACTTGTTTTCGTTGTGTCCATGTTAAGGCTGGAAAAACAAAGAGATTTGCAGCATACTTATTGATATTCTCTGTGTGAGGTGCCGTGGGACCGAATGAGCTGAGATAATAACATTGCAATATTGAGTGAACTGGTGAAGCTGAGCCGTTATCCATGTTGTCGGTGGCATGTCAGAGTAAGCGCTGATAACATCAGTGTGGTCAGTGATGTGCCGGTAGACCTGTTATCGTCTTGTTACTTGCAGTCATGGATCGCTAGTGAGGAGGGAATACCCCATTGGCCTATATATCTATCTATTTATACAGGTGCCTTGGCAATAAACTGAAAACTCTTTCCTTGAAATAGACATGGTGACAATTTATTCGGAATATATGGGATCACAACTAGAAAATAAATGCATACCAGCATGATTCTGAAAATCATGCAAGATGAAATACCGGGTTTATCAATGTTAGCACTTCGTTTTTTCCAAACTGGTTTGATCTGTTATTTTATTTCTGTTTCATCTTAAATTATTCTTTGCTGGTGTTGGTTGTCCCTCATGGCCAATGATGAGGTGGGGAAGAATTTCATAGTGAAAAAGCCGCACTGAGGCAGTTCCACTCTCGACCTCAAAAACATTGACCCAATGGCACGAAAAATCGTCGAGATTGGAGACTACCTCAGCGTCAGCGAATAGCCATGACATTCTATAGCATTCTGTGCATTGTTTTACCCTACGCTCACTACTAATCGTTGCAGCACAGCATTCCGGGGCGTTAGATCTTGCGGTTGATCTCATCCGCACCTTCCGGGATCTGGTATTGCATGTTAAGGTAAGGAATTTCCTCTCTCTCCAGGTCTGAATGTTCCCGGCTACTGTCACATGGTTTAGCCCACCTGTCGAAGTGGCGTACCAGGGTGTTGCCATAGTGGCATGCCAACAGTTACTGGGAACCACAACTGAGAGCTCGGTGACAGGTGGGGAACAAAGCACGCCACAGGAAGTGGCAAACAAAATATTGCCTATAGCATTTTGAAAAAGGAAGTTTATTGGAGGTTTTATTTTGACACTGAGCATAAGCTGCCAAATTTGAGAAATTTTAATAGTCATTTTTATAACATGAACAATCAGCAACAAATAAGTATCAGTTCTTCTCTTTGAAAGAGCACAATGGATCTCTGTTAGAGGAAGTAAGGCTTTTGTCAGGTAAAATGAAGTAAATGAAAACCTGTTCCTGAAAGTGGAATACATTCGTCTCACTGAGCCGTCATTAATTCAATGCCGGTTGTAGTTGATGATATTTAGCTTAATAAATATTTATGGTATTTACTTGACAAGTACGAGATCAATATATTCACGCCGTCAATGAAAGTAATATATTCGACGCCAGATACACCACCTGAAAATTTTGCAGAGTTGGCAGAACAACACACTCTTGCAATAATTTGGCCAGTCGGTCAGAAGCACGTGCATATCTCCTATTGAGAACCACACAAACCATTCTCTCACGCGTGAGTTTGGCGCGGTCTACGGTACTTTCATCCAAGTGACTCGAAATGACTAGAACAAGCGAAAGAAAAAATGATCCTATCTCCCCCTTAAATAAAGTGAAACCCATTTCACCCGCCGATCTAATCCCCGGCCCTCCATGTCAGAAGCGAATGTGCTCTGCGAATGTGACAAAATAAATCTGTTTAAAGTTGATTGTCTTCGTTGATTACTCAGGATGATTGTCTATGAAGAGAAACAACACTGATCAGAAAACAACACGTCAGCAACTGAATCCAGGTGTCTTGGAAATTAAATTGGCAATCCTCATGTTTTTTCTTAAAAGATAATAACTTGTAACATCCTTTCGGGAGACAGAGTGCGTAAAAAAATTTAATTTATGTTTGTGTGTAGCTGGATGTTCCTAATAGAACTGACGTGATAAGCACACTAATTACCTCAGTGGAATTACTCTGAGTTGTATATAATTCTGTAAAATCGATCGCCGGTCCAGATGAACATTTGGAAAGTTCCGCACACCTGAACACTACCTCTGATGGAATATGGGATATCCAGCGATTTACTACATCGCGGGCGTTTTCTATCCTGCAATTGTAGTGATCAGTATCCCTGGTAAGATATTGGAGCTGGTCACCATTTGCAGGGTGCCGCGGTTTTGCTTTTGTTCTGCTGCACTGTTCGGACTTTTAATCAACACAGATGCAAACGTGGCCTGAAATGTGTTTGCAGAATTCACTATTCAAGAATCCGAAAGGTTCTTTTTTGACTTTTTCCATATTTTTTCAATGTGATGTGCTTTTTTTGTCAAGTATATTGTTGCCGATATTAGCATACCTTCATATTTGACACTTCACATCTTTCTTAAGCGACACTGGTCGCTTTTCCAGATCGGCAGCTTTTTCAACTGACCGCCCAGTCAAATATCGACACGCAGGTCTGTTCTTCCATAATCACTCAATTATAACCCATGACTAAAAATTTGTTAATTTCATTACAAATAAACCATACAACTGTTGCACCTTTAATGATGGAAATGGCGTTGTTCATGGATCGATCGACCACTCACCGGTGGGTGAGTCGAGGAAAGCAGATACCCAGTTCTAAACTGTCGGAAAGTCGCCAGTCCATTATGGTCCTCCAGAAGGAGTGTACCATTGGGGCCGGCACACATTGAATTTCACCTTCTCTCTTTTAAAACCATACCCTGCATAGCATTTGAAGAACGGTCAGCATTCTGACATTTGTAACGAACGATAATTCTGTTTTTTTTTTCCTCCAAATTTCCTGTAGTTAATTTAACGGCAATTGTGATCCTATCTCGGGGAAAATGCGGACTCTCCAAATGCATCACCCGTTACTTGTTTGGAATGGTAATTGATCTCCAACGGTTGTGCTCGAATAAATTGAACTCTCATAAGCTTGGCAACTTTTCTTTTCTTTTCATACTGTATCGCTATTAAATACCTAGTTATAGTAAGATTTATAAAGTGTACTCTGTAAACGTACATGGAGTATGGTCTGATATTATGTGAGCGAGTTTGGATCAATGTGCATTTCACAGCACCCTCGCAAACGGCGCAGGCGTCGGGTGTAGGAATGCAGGGGTGTGGCTAACTTCGGAGATTTTATCATTTATCCTAGTGGAGTTCTTGTTTCGTTGGGTTATACTGTAAATATACTCTGATATTAAATGGATCTTTGAAACTTCGAACAATTTCTCCTGCCCCGTTAAGTGGAAGCTGCGGAGCTGAATCCCACCTGTACTTTTACTTCACAAGCCGATCCGTATTTCTTTCCTTACATAAGCAATGCAAAATGCGACTTTTTCGGATGTTTCGCTGATTGCTCTGTCACTGCTGTACCCAAAGCAGCATGAAATTACAAATAGCTATTGTTATACTTCACGAAATTCAGCCTCCCTTCGACTTACATAAGGGTTTAGTATTTTTTTTAATATTTACTGGAGTACTACTACTACTATTACTACTACTATTACTACTACTACTATACTACACTACTACTACTACTACTATTACTACTACTACTACTACTACTATACTACACTACTACTACTACTACTACTATTACTACTACTACTACTACTACTACTACTACTACTACTACTACTACCACTACTACTACTACTACTACTACTACGACGACGACTACGACGACGTCGACTCAGGCCTAGGGCGCCGGGATCTGGCACGGTGAAGGACTCTCCACTCCTCCCTCTCCCTCATCAGTGTTTTCAGTTCATCTACATTAGCCGCGCCGCTATCTTCTAGGAGCTTGTTGACCGTAGTTTTGGGAGGGCGCAGACAGTGCGCCGCTGATTCAAGTCTTCGAGCCTCGATTTTAGTGGTGAGCATCGGTAGGTCGTCATAGAGCTCGACGCTCGTCATGTGTTGTTGCCAAATCACGTCAAGAGCCATCCGGAGTATTCGAGTATAGTATCCTTCTAGTGACTTTCTCATGGTCTTGTTGTACGTAAGCATGACTGCTATGAAGATCCTCTGTTTGAGCAGACTGGGCACGTTCGACCTCCTGATTTCCTTCATGTCGTTCATAGCCCTCCACGCCAGCTCCTTCCGTATTTTTATGTCCTTCTCCGAACTCAACATTCTTGACCCGAGGTACATGGAGTCTAAGACTTTCTTAATGGTATCATTCTTTACGCTCTTAAGATGACCTTCGTCGCAGTTGAACGCCATGAGCTCTGTATTGTAAGCGTTTGCGTGAAGTCTAACTTCATTGCACTCAATTTGCACTTTAGTCAGTAGCCGCTGTGCTTCCTCCGTCTGGTTAGAGGGCAGAACTATGTCATCTACAAAACCGAGATCTCCGAGCGTAACGGGTCTGACCCTTTTGGTTTGTCCGGGTTTTAAGGTAAAACCAAGCTTATCATGATCTTTGGTAGCTTGACGTAGAACTTAAAGATGTAGGGTGCCAGAGTGTCTGGTTGCAGCACACCAGCTAGGTGCTCGAACACTGCTGTTTCTCTCTCTGGTGATACAACTTTCGCCATGGTGTCGGTATAGCTGGACTCTGTTGCTCTCAGTAGACGGTCTGGCACTCCGTAAGCGTTCAGGATCTTCAACATTTAAATGCATTTAAGAATTCTCCACAGAATTATTCTCTGTTCATCACTATACGGTGCAAACAACTTTACGAACTTCTTTTTCTTCCTTCTCCCATACATCTGTTCCTGCATTCTGGTTCCCCTCCTCCCTTGTATCTAGTTTACATACACTGGAGCCTCTCTAGGGAAACTCTGCAAGAATATTTGTCCCACTCCAGTTCAGATGTTAATAGTACCGCCGGAACATGTCCCACCTTCCCTGGAAAACAGGCCAATTATCTGTAAACCTGGAGCCCTCCCTCCTGCACCATGTATTCGACCACGTGTTTTCTGCGCTATCTTATTATTTCCAAACCCGTCTGCACGTGACACTGATAACAATCCTGAGATTGCTATCCTGTCCTTTAACCTGGCGCCTAACTCCCTAAAGTCACCTTTCAGGACCTCCTCACTCTTCCTACCCACGTCATTGGTCTCTATATGGACCATGACATTCGACTGCTCACACAGCCTCTTGAGAATACCGAGAACTCGATCCGAGGGGCACCAGGGGGGCAACTGACCATCAGAGATCCTCGATCTCTTCCACAAAACCTCTTATCTGTCCCTCTAACTATCGAATTCCGTATCGCTACTGCTTTCCTCTTTTCCCTGCATCCCTTCCAAGCTGAGGGTCCAGTGTCGGTGCCAGCGACGCAACCACAGCAACTAGTCGCCGATAGGTCGTCCCCGCCCACAGTATCCAAAAAGGCATACTTATTATTACTGGGAACGGCCATAGGGTTTCTCTGCTCATTCTGTCTAAACCCCTTCCCTTTCCTCCTGATTCTTAGGGGTGATTATCTCCCTCTAACTCCTGTTTATTTCTGCCCCTGCCTCCCAAATTATCTGGTTCCTCTAGCTCCAGCTCAATCTCGGCACGAGTGGACTTACTCCCACTGTGACTGAGTGGGTTGGGACTGGTTTTCTGGAAATGCAGATAACACTCACAGATTGCTGTTCTGCTATTCTGACCCTGGTTCTGGGAAGAAGCTCTCATTGGATTTCTGGTCAGTCTTGTAGGAACAGTAACTTCAATGTTGAGAGTCCTGGATTATGGTACATTGAAAACAGGTGTTTAGATCCCCCATACAACAAGTACAAATCACAGGAATTCGCAGTTTTTCTGACAGCAGTTCCTCTTGCCCAACGTCACGGGAGTTCGCAACTTCTACTCGTCTAGCACTCTGACAGAAATCAGCCATTTTAAAAATACCACATTATACAAGGCAAAAGACAGGGGCTCTATTACATTATCCTCTTCCTGTGATTATTCCGAACAAACATTGCCTTACATTTCTGATAAGATAAGAAATAATTTTCGATTAGATTTCGTCTTGTATGACGTACTTTCTTGGAGGGGAGGATGGTGTGGGTGATGTTTGAGATTCAAAAAGTCGTGAAGGTCAGAGATAGATCGATTACGGTTAACTTTCTCATTTGAATCTGAAGGGTAAATAATTATGCACAAGATACAGGCAAAATGTGAAAGCAAGGCCAGGAGACACAGAGCAATTTGTGGAATCGGATCCCAAATGGTGTGGGTGGGGGGGGGGGGGGAGGGTCTCTAGAGGAAACCTGGAAAGCACTTCCACAGAGTTCTGTATGTAAGGTCTGATTAGTTAGAGATTTGACGATATTAGCTAAAGGTACACAATTCCAGAAGAGGTAGCTCTGCTGGATCTGTAGAAACAAAAGTTTGGACAAACCTGAAGCGTTGTGTACAGTCTGGTCCATTACACCAACCGGACATACTGACACACCGATATTAAAAATAGGTCTCCCATCCGCTACGCAAGCGCAATTCTACTTTCAATATATGCCATAGACTCATAAGATTCCCACCTCCATATCCCTATATAACTGCGGGGTATCAAATACCTTATACCTTTACTATCAAATACCTGCACACCGCTCTCTGAAGAATATTCAAATCTACGCTCACGTCTCTCCTTTCCGGGAAAAAAATCTAAGGTCAGAGGATGATTACGAAACCGACGTGATGCACGTATCACGGGGATTAATAACAACAGTCATTGGGCATTTATAGAATTAGTATTACATGAAGGAGACTTGGCTTCACACTGTACCTCTTTATGATAAGAGCATCTGATCATGCTTCTTTCTCCTCAGATGTTATACTTTATTCTGCATTCCGTTATTGTTTTTAACTTTTACGACAACAAATAACTGAGCATTATTGCATCGTATGAAAATCTTTTTTTTTTCAGTGCATCTCTGTACATGTGCCAAAAACAACGGAACTGAATACAACAGCGTAATTAATAATCAAATGTGTGCTTGAACATTGCGTGCCGGTTTTCTATTTTGGACTGAATAAATCTTGAAGTATTAATCTAACATAATCAGCATCGTCCAAACTGTCACTGCGTATAATGCATTAAAGTATCACCTTGAGGTAGTTTAACATTGTCGTGCAAAATGTACTTCGAATAAAAAAAAAAATGATCCCCTTAGTCTGACGGTACAGCAGACGTTGAAAGTTACTGAAAGAACCCCACGCTCACCTCCTGTACAAGAGACTGACAGGAGCAGAATTAACCCGAACCTCACACATTGTACAATGAATCCCAGGCTCTCACACTATACAAGAGATTGACAGGTACAGAATTAACCCCAGACTCTCACAGCGCACCAGAGTCTGACAGGTTCACAATGAACCCAACACTCTCACACTGTGATGGACACTGACGGGTGGAGAATGAACCCCACATTCTCACATTCTACCAGATTAGTAGGTACAGAATTAACCTGTCATTCATACACTGCACCAAAGACGAGGAGATACAAGAGGATTATCACAAACCTACTCATCTGTCACTGGCTTTCTGTCTGGCTTTCTTTCCGTCTGTCGGACTCATAACAGTCTGTCTCATATCTAACATTGCATCTAATGCTTGTCTTTCATTCAATTCCTGCTATCCTGCATCAATTCATTTCCGAATTTAGAGGACCATTTTTTTTGTTAGTTAACGGGTCTTCCCATTTCTTTGCAGATTGAAACATTTCTCACAATTTCCTTTTGTCCTCTGGCAGCTTGGGATTCTCGCAAACATCACAAAATGCTTTTGCAGCACGCACTTGTTCCCACCGTTATAAATAGGTACATATCTGGGATTGTGTGTGTGTGTGTGTGTGTGTGTGTGTGTGTGTGTGTGAGTTACCTAGCGTGAGCGGGTGCCTCATGATGACATATTTGTAAATACTTGCAGAAGTATTGAAGCCTGGATCATCCAGCTCCAGCTGCAGTGGCTGGCGCACGTGATAAGGATGCCCCCATGGCGGCTACCCCGCTGAGTGTTAGACGGCCAGCTACATCATGGTCAATGCTCAGCTTGAGGGCAGAAGAAGCACTATAATGACCAGAGAATAATGTTTTAAGGAAGTGAAAGGTCAGTTCCGAGGACCTGAAGGATTTTGCTGCTGACCGTAACACATAGCGACAGCTGTGTAGGGAGCGGGTTTGTATTCTGGGGATGGAAAGAACAACCAGAAGACAGGAAGAAAGCCAGGAGAAATGCAGCCATGGTTGCCACCACTACCACACGTATATGCCCAAACTGCAATAGAACTTGTGGGTCCAGGATAGGACTGTACAGTCATCAAATATCTCACCGTTAAAGGAGTCGTTAGATTTCGATGGACAACCGAAGAGAGGGTGTGTCTACTGTAATTCAATTAAGCTGCGAAATGAGACAGTTCTGAGTTAATGCCCGAGAATGTTGATGTATTTGAGTTCAATCGAATCAATATTCATCAGACAAAATGGTGTTGAATTAAAGTGTTTATTCAAGTGACTGTAATTAATGAAGATAGTCAGTGGTATAAGCGTCTCTCTGGAGACAGAACCTCTGTATAAATCAGAACCTTTTGGAATGCATCAGCTCAGATTCCCTGCCGGAGCTGTGAATTCACGACCAACAGAAGTCACGGATGCCCTCTGCAATGGCGTATCCAATCATCTGGCGGATACGAGATGTTTATTATCCTTTTGTTTCAACCTTTGGAATTCTCGGCAAGTCACCGTGTGTGTTGCCGCTGGTGGGCATTGGATTTAATTCCAATGGTATTATTGCTTCTATGGCTGGTTTCCACGACCACATCTCTAGTCCGAGTATCTGCATGTGCAGGCAGGGTTATTCTGAGATCTGGATTTAAAAAAAAAATACCCTATCACCTCAGGAATTCTGTGATGTTTTGTCAAACCGCGCCGTGTCAGTTGGAATCAGTCACTGTTCTGTTGTAAAGTCAGTGAAGTGGCAATTGCTGAAATAGGAAACAAGCATGGGAATGCTGGAAGCCCTAAGCCCCAAGCAACTTGTATGGAGATAGAATCCAGTTAACACTCGTGTAGGGGCATTTCTGCGAATAGTTCTGAACGGAGACACTTTGTGTCGTTTCCCAATATTTTGTTTTATCTGGATGGTTGTTTCAGCATTTCCTGTTTTTCTTCCGTCCTCCGCTGACATGAAGCACAATGTAAGGTGATGATTGTCTAACGGATGAATAGCAATATCAGCGTCCGTATTTATACATTTCATGCGTCGGAGACGTGGAAGGCGCCAGTAGGAAATTTTCCATCCAATCTTGTACCTGAGAAGGTAATTAACCAGGTTGAATTTTCTTCTGCCACTTCAGATTTACATTATAAGTAAGTAATACATATTCAGACTATATTAAGTTAATTTCACTGTGTAAACAGCTTCTCTGTCTCCGTCAGCTTTGCGTCCTCTCTTGACCCATCCCGCAGTAAATGCGACAATAATGTCGAAATATCACAGGATCCTGTCAATTCGCTGCGTTGGCTTATGTTCCGTATCTTCTCAACTTACTGTTCCCTCTTTCTCTTCCAGCGAACTTGGTAGCGATTGTTATCCTGTCCCGGGGAAAGTGCGGTCTTTCCAAATGTGTCACTCTCTACATGATGGGAATGGCAGCGGCCGATCTCCTGCTCGTTATTTCCGAACCGCTGCTGACATGGACAGCTTGGCTTTATTTTCCCCCATCATTACTGGACATCACTCCTGTGTGCAGCCTCATTGGATGGTTGGTTTATGCGAGCGCTGCAACTTCTGTCTGGCTGACTGTCGCTTTCCCCGTCGATCGGTTTGTGGCTACATGCAGAGAGAAGCAAAAAATAAACTATTGCACCGAGCGAACGGCGGCTGTGATTATCGGGGCAGTCAGTGTGCTGGCGTGTTTGGAGTGTATCCCCTGGGGCTGTGTATACGAGCCATTTGTAATAATTGACGGTGTTCCCTGGCATTGCGTTTATATGCCGAGCTTCCAAAACTCTTCAGCTTGGGCGGCATTTGAGATAGTTCACCGTATGTTAACCCCTTGTGTCCCGTTCTTTCTTATTTTACTGTTCAATATTCTGACTGTCAGGCGGATTCTCGCGGCCAGTCGAGCCCGCAGGGGGCTCCGGGGACAAAAGAGAGGAGAGAATGATAAGGATCGGGAGATGGAGAACCGACGGAAATCCATCGTTTTGCTCTTCAGCATAACCGGTAGTTTCATATTCTTGTGGGTAACACAGGTTGTATTTTATATCTATCAACGGATTTCAATGAGTGCTTTTTATTATCCTGTAACGGATCCCCGTTATACAACAGAAGAGGCATCGGCAATGATGCAGCAATTCAGTTCCTGCACCAACACATGCATTTACGCCCTGACGCAGAGCAAATTCCGAGAGGAACTGAAGAAAGTGGTGAAATACCCACTACATATAGTGGGACTGTGGAAGTAAATGCTGCAAGGTGTTAGAATTCGCCTGTCTCCATGCTCCTGATGCTGCACCCCCTGCCCCACTTGTGGGAAAAATGAAAACAAAGTGATGAACAGAGTTACAAAACTAAGACGAGTTAGCCTGCAGATGCTCGGAATACAAAACCACACACATAAAGTTATACTGCTGTTGCAGGCTGCCGGCCGGAAATGTCGACTGTTTAACCTTTTCCATTGTCTCTACTTGGCCTGCAATGTTCCTCCGACATTTTACATGTGTTGCCTCAGAGTTGCAAGACAGCTCTTTCTTGCTGATCTCTCCGTGATCTATGACCTCAGCGTTCTGTTCTCACCTCATCTGCGGCATTGAATCCCGGGGCAAATCTGCTTTCCCCACTTGCGCTTCTTCCAGAATTGCCTGACCTTCGAGTATATTTTCGTCTGTATCAAGCCCTCGTGCTCCTGTCATAACCCGACTGTCTCTTCGCCCTTTATCTCTTTTTCATTTGTTTCCTATTTGTCAGTTCTGCTCTCTCCTACCTGGGACTATCTTCTAAAAGGCTTTTAACTGTTTTACAAATGACTGCACGGTAGCATTCCGAGAAAAGCTCACGAATGCGGGAAAATATCTACCGGTTTTGAAAGTAATTAAGGTTTGCCAATAAATGTTGTAGAGTATTACAATTCAGTTGCCTTCATGCTTCTATTCTGTACCTCTACTTGTGGGTAACTTTAAACTATATCAGGAACAGAGTTAAAAAAAAAAAAAAAAACAACATGAGAAAATCTGCAGATTCTGGACATAAACGACGCCCACAAAGTCCAAGTCGTGATAAAGAGTGCAGACCTGGAACGTTGACTGTTCACTTCTAGTCGCTGCCCGGTCTGCTGAATTCCTGCCTCATTTTGTGTTTTACAATAGAGCTACAAATTAGCTCTTTACAGCTGATTCCGACATCATCACTCACCTCATTATCCCACAGAAATTCCCTTTGCACCTTAACACCCGCCGCAATTAAGTTGTAGCTTGAGCAGACCCTATTCCCCAGCTTCCCGGTTTCGACAATTCTCTCTGATTTTGTGGGAAAAAATCGTCTGTACTGGCCACTCCAGCTCGCATCACAAGCTGCCCTTTCTTTGACTCTATATTCTTTTCCTCTTTCTCCACCTGTAAGTTCTCCTTCTTCCTGAAACCATGATATCAACCGGAACATAATTTCCCTGATTTATAAATCTATGCTCCATTACCCCTACCCCTACCCGTGGCCGTAAGACAGAGGAAGAGAGAGAGCGTGCTGGACAGAGAACGAGATTGAGATAGAAATAAAGAGAGAGAGAGAGAGAGAGAGAGAGAGAGAGAGAGAGAGAGAGAGAGAGAGAGAGAGAGAGAGAGAGAGAGAGAGAGAGAGAGAGAGAGAGAGAGAGAGATTGCGACTCTATTCTTGCAGTCTATGTTACAAAACATTAATGCCTTCGAGTATGATTATATGATTATTTGGATTAATCCTGCTCTGTAGCAACGTATTATTCGACGGTGCAAACACACAGCTGACCCTAGATACATAACAAGCGAAAAATGGATCAGACGTTCAGGCTGATTGCTAAAAGAAGAACCGGACGCGTGATTATTCACGGAACAATGATGCAGGGAATTATGAAATCACAGAAGGGTCACTCTACATAAACACGCAGGGTAATATTATTATTTGTGCAGTCGTGGCGGCTCACCCAGTTGGCAAGCCAACCGGTTCCAGCAGTCCCGGGAGAGTCCGAAGCCAGCGGCAACAGAGAATGCTCTGAATGCGGAGCAGACCGCGGCCCGGAAGCCGACGTCAATTCCGCCCCGGAAAGAGCGGGGGATGCTGGAAGCGGGCATTTCAGCGCGCACTGATTGAAACAGTAAACAGATCAACCAGACCTTGCTCGACTCAGTGTGTTGCTTTCACTCGTTGAGTTTGAGAGCGAATACACAGTCTTTTATAAGAAATAAGCTGGAGGTTACTCGGTCGATATGACCTGATCTTCAGAGGTTGGTCCATGAGCACAATTTATTTCATTGAGAGCGGGTAACATCTAAAGATAAAGTATAAATACGCAGTGAACGGTGTACAAAGCAGGACGAAACTGGCTGAAATTGGCAAAAATGTTAAGACACTTGGCAGTGTGGAGGATCAGCGGGGTCTTGTGCTCCGTGTCCATAGGACTCAAAGCTGCTACGTAGGTTTACTCCGTGGTTATTACGGTGTATTGGGCTTCATTAACCGTGGGATTGAGTTTAAGAGCCGAGAGGTAATTTTGCAACTACTTCGGACCCTGGTCGGACCCCAGCTGTTGTACTGTTCTATTCTGGTCGTCTGACTAAAGGAACGACGTGGAAGTCATAGAAAGGGTGCAGAAGAGGTTTATAAAGATGTTGATTTGATTGGGGAACATGCCTTCTGAGAATAGGTTGAGCAAACTCGGCCTTTTCACCTTGGAGCGACGGAGGATGAGAGGTGTAATGAAAGGTATTCATTGTTAGGATAGCAGACGTTTTCTCCCTGGGCTAAAATGGCTATCAACAGAGGGCATATTTTTAAGGTGCTTGGAAGTACGTATAGAGGAGATGTCAGTGGTAAGTTTTTTTTTTATGCAAGGACTAGTGAGTGCCTGGAATGGGTTGCGGGAGGCGGTGGTGGAGTCTGATACAATCGGGTCTTTTAAGAGACTCCTGGAATTGTGGACTCCTGGAACTTAACAAAATAGAGGGTTATGGGTACGCCTAGGAGGTTCTGAGGTAAGGACATGTTGGGCACGGTTTTGTAGGCTGAAGGACTCGCTGAGTGGGTGATCTGACGTTGCTGCACCAAATGTTGTAATCAGCAACGGAAAGTTAACTGTGCAGAAGGTATTCCCTTGAAATAATTACTGCAAGGTACTTTACCCTTCAGGAACACCTGCCCTTGTTAGCGGTATTTTCCTCCATTCTAATGCATTTTATTCCATTCCTGTTGAAATATTATTCACCCGCACCGATAATTCACTTTTATCACCAAACCAACGCATCCACAGTTGGAATATCGTTGCCTTTTCGTCATCTTTCAGTTTGCAGTTAATGTTATCCCTTTTGAACAAGGATTGAGCTCACAGTCAAACGCAAAAGCCGCTATTAATAAACTAATCATTTCAGGACATTTTTGAATCGCAATCGGATAATACTACCCGTTTTCATCAGCGTCTACGGTAAATCACAGAGCTCACAGTCAAATAGAAACACATTAAAACTGTAACAACAGGACATTTTATAATTGTTGAATTCCAATCGTAGACAGAAATTTGATACAGGCAACGTGTTGGCGAGGATGGTCAGAGGAGGGCTCGTGACTGCGAGATACTTTTAATGGAGATATGGGTCCAAGTATGATCGCTTTCCATATGTGGAGCAAAATTTAGATGGTATTCAAGGCATAATTCCAAAGCTGAAGCGATGACGCCGAGATTATGTTGTTGACAGTAGGATGAATATTGTTTAAAAGGCAAAGAGAATGAGAGACCAGAGTGCTGACCTTATTGTACGATCACATTGAAATATCACATACTTTGATGTTATTCATTAATATAAGGGTTTCTGGAAATACAATACAACAAAGCCTAAGTTCCACATTTCCTAAATTTTATTTCTTGCTGCATTTAATTTCAGCTGGCCTGGAACACGTTAATGCGCGGCGCACACCCGAAAAATTTACAGGGAACAGAGTAAATCAAGTTACACATTATTGTACTGGGTACGCAGTGATCGCATACATCACGCCAGTTACACATTTGTTAGGCAGTAACCTTGGGATTAATGATGTACCTGCACTGTTCCTTACATTTTTATTTGGGTTGTAATGAAAACGCAGATAACAAGTGAAAGTGATCATGTACTATACAGGATTACTGGATCAAGTTTGTTGGGACCTTTGAACTTGTTGGAGTCAAGTTTAATATTATTTAACGATATACCTGTATACCGTCACACGAGGCAACGTCACACCGAATCAGACTGTATAGCACTGCAGCATAGAGAACACATATAATTCACAATAACTTCTGTGATTGTAGGTAAGTGCAGCAATCACACGGGATATTTGCTAAATGTTAAACGAGCTTGCAATGAGACACAGAAGGCAATGCCATTACTGTGTTGGATTAGGAATTTCTTCGTCACAGTGGTCAACAGTAAACGGCTAGTAAACCGTCAAAGCCATTTTGCTTTTGCCAGAGGAATTCCCTTAAACTTTGTCCATTCTCCCAATCTGTTCTGAGGTAAACTCTCTGCTTTCGCAACACTGTCTGTTCCTCCACCCAGTATCATTTTGTCAGCAAACCTTTGCATAACGCCAGCAGTTCTGACATCCACATCATTGATATATATCGGGAAACAAATTGGTCCAAAATATCTACATCTGTGTAACATCACTGTCCTCCGGCATCCGTTAAGATGCACCCTTTATGCTGACTCTTTGCCTCTTGCCAGTCAGCCAATGTTCCAACCATTCTTGTATATTTATATTACTACAATGGTCTCTCGTCTTGTTAAGCAATGTCATGTTGTTACCTTATCAAAGTCCTTCTGAAAATCCAAATTAAAAACAATAAACGCACATGCAGTGATTCTCTTCTGTCTCTCCTGCCTGTTATTTCCTTCAAGAATTCAAAGTTTCGTCAGTCAGTTTTTTCCCCTTTAAAGAGCCAATGCAGTCTTTAACCTATTATATTATTTGCATCCACGTGCCCCGAAATTATATCGTTTACAACGGAGTCCAGCATCTTCCCAACAACTGAAATCAGACGAATTGGCGTATCATTTCATTTCACCTCTCCCACTCCCTTCACAAAGTGTGGAGTAATTTTGTTAATTTCCATTCCTTCGGAAAAATTTCAAAATTGGTGATTCTTCAAAACTTTGCTATTATCTCCACAACCACTTCAGTTAGCTTTTTCATAACCCACTCCATCTGGTTGAAGTGACGCATCAAACTTCAGTATTCCAACTTCCCAAGAGGTTTCTCTTTGACAACTCGCCAGTTACCGGCATTCTGCTGTTTCCGAGGGAAGGCAAGTATAAGTTCATCTGCAATTTCATTGCTCCCGTTACTAGCTCTCCAGTGTCATTTCGCTGCGGTCAGATATGCCCTCCTGCCTCTCCTTAACTCCTTCTATATCTGAAAAAAAAATTCAAATCTCTTTTATATTATTGTGCAACTTACCTGCATATTACATCTTTTCTCCCCATTTGGCTTTTTAAATCTACTGTTTTTTTTTTTACTTTACCATTCCTCTAACTTCCCTCTAATTGATGCTATATTATATGTTTTCTGCTTTGCTTTTATACTGCCTTTGAATTCGTTTTTTATCCAAGGATGGGGACACCTGACCGAATACTCCTTTGGGTCGTCTCTGTCCTGCAAAACTGCCCTCAGGAAATCCAGCAATTGCTTTTCTACCGTCATTCAGACAAGTGTCTCCACCCAGAAAGCTTAATCCAGAACCCCTCTGATGCCTCCGCAATTTATTTCCCAACACTCTACATCTGACGTTATCTACCCCCTCTCAAACTGCACAGTTAATTTTATCTTATCACTATCACTACCACCCAAGACTTCTTTTACCACACGATCCCTAAACAAACCTGGTTCTATATAACACCCAATCCCGAATTACCCTTCCCATTGCGCTCAACCAAAACCTGTTCAGAAAACCCATCTCGTTGGCGTCTGCAACGTTCTTTCGGGTATCCAGTACCGAGCTGATTTTCCCAGTCTATCTGTATATTTAAGTCCCTCATGACTGTCGGAGCCTTGCCCTCATCTATATTATGTTGCAGTTTATATCTCACATCTAGACTGTTGCTACTCTTTCACATATTAGGTTTTTTATTCACTTATCCAACACATTGTTCATACATAACCTCGAGGAAATAACAATGTGTCCAGAATACACTGGACCTCTCCCGTTTGCTCAAAGTGTAACACAGCCCAATGCAATGATAACAAACATAGCAAGCATATTGAATTTAACGTAAATGCGTACATCATTAGTGATGACGTTCCAAAGTTATAACACAATTTGATGCTTAATTCCTGTAGTTTACTTTGCTAGACAATCCACAGGGTTCTGTCCTGTCTCCCTTTCTCTTCACTCCAACTACTGCACAGAGTCTTGTCATCTTCAGAAGTTTTCTGACGACTCTACCATAGTTTGATGCATCAGTTAGGGAGATGAGGCTGAGTACAGGGCTACGGTGGGAAACTTTGTCACATGGTGTGAGCAGAATCATCTGCAGCTTAATGTGAAAAAGTCTAAGGAGCTGGTGGTAGAACTGAGGAGGGCTAAGGCACCGCTGACCCAGTTTCCATCGAAGGGGTCAGTGTGGACATGGTGGAGGATTACACATACTGGGGATATGAATTGACAATAAACTGGACTGGTCAAAGAACAGTGAGGCTGCCTACAAGAAGGGTTAGAGCCGCCTCTATATCATGAGGAGACTGAGATCCTTTAACATCTGCCGGACGATGCTGAGGATGTTCTGCGAGTCTGTGGTGGCCAGTGCTATCATGTTTGCTGTTGTGTGCTGGGCAGCAGGCTGAGGGTAGCAGACACCAACAGAATCAACTAACTCATTCGTAAGGCCAGTGATGTTGTGGGGGTGGAACTGGGCTCTCTGATGGTGGTGTCTGAAAAGAAGACGCTGTCCAAGTTGCATGCCATCTTGGACAATGACTCCCATCCACTCCATTATGTACTGATTAGGCACAGGAGTACATTCAGCCAGAGACTCATCCCAGGTGTAACACTGAGCTTCATAGGAAGTCATCCCTGCCTGTGGCCATCAAACTTTATTCATCCTCCCTCGGAGTGTCGGACACCCTTCCCCAATAGACTGGTCCTAGACTTATTTCCACTTGACATAATTAACTTATTAATATTTATTTATGGTTTTATATTGCTATATTTCTGCACTGTCCTTGCATGGTGGCGCTGTAACGAAACCCAGCTTCCCTCAGGATAAATAAGATATGTCTTATTTAGTTAGTACCCTAATTATTCACACATTCATTCCCTGTTGAAATATTATTTTCCTTAGAACCATAGAACATTATAGCACAGTATAGGATCTTCAGCCCACCATGTGCCGCGGCATATAATGCTTAAAGAATTACTAAATCCACACTACCCCATAGCCCTCTATTGTTCTTTCATCCATGTGCCTGTCCAAGAGGCTCTTAAATACCCCTAACGTTATTGCCTCCAACACCATTCCTGGCAAGTCATTCCAGGTACTCACAAACCTCTGTATAATAAACTCACCCCTGATATCTTCACTCCCTTAATTTTGTACATATTCACTTCAAATGCAAGTGATCAAAAACGATGATAAATTGTACGTGACTTTCGTCCCATGTATTTGGTAATCAACGGCTGTATAGAAAACTATAAATACCGTCAGTGTATGTGACTGCAGATGTTTTGGTGGTGCATGTTGTTACTTATTAACAAAGAGAATGCTTCACTCCTGGGATGAGGGCAGGTATTGGCAATTGAATATTTTACGACGAAGTTCTGAGCTGGTCCTGTTTAATAAGTCGTAATTGCGGCCACTGTCGTCTGGGCATTGTGTAAGGAGAGGACAGCAAGTGTGTATTTGTGGTTGGGGGCGCCTCTTATTGGCAGGGGAAGCAACTTTATTGAAGTGCATTGCTAGCTCCACTGCAAAGTGGAACAGCAATGTCTCTGTTCGAGCCCGTTAACACTTTAAAACGAGAATGTACATATTAGGTTGATACACTTCCTTCATATCTTCGATATACTATTATTCGTAGGGAATCATGTGTTTGCACTGAGAACATCAAAGACTAGATAAAACTGCTGCGGAATTATTTCTAGAGTAAATGAATTAAAAATAAATTTTGGAATGGATTTAAATGAATGTCCATGATCCCCTTTGACATCATCATAGTGGTCAGTGTCGAATTGCAGAAGCAGCAACATTGAGCCTGGGTTATGAATGGCTTCCGCAGCATGGTCAGTACTGTTATTTTCATCTCTGCTCAGTGATCATTGTGGAAAAGTACCTATAACGACACTGTACTGGCTTACGTCTTTGTAGAGGCATAGACTAATCTATTTATTGACACAACGTGTCTCAATTACAGTCGAATATATGCCTGTGAAGTCTGCCAGTCTCCAGCGTTGTTTTTCTTGTAATGTATACATCGGTTATAAACCTCAAACCCGCTAATAACACAGCAGGACGTCACATTGATGGAGAGCTTGGGCATATCAAATAGGCAATGGCTCACATCCTTCTCCTTCGACAAATCTTCCTTTGTTCGGTTCCTTGCAAAGTACAAGCTTTCACAAACATTTTAGAGCCAGTGTTATAGGAATTGTGCTTTACTTGCAAAGTCTGGGTTCCCTTCGCACATGCGTTGTTCAGCAGTCCATTTTGTTCAAGGACAACTTTCCTCGGCAAGTTAAACAAATTTATTTTCTAGTTTTCTCCTGCTAGTTTCTGCCCACAATGCAACTTGGTACTAAATGGAAAAATATTGATACTTTGAAGATGAACATTGTGATGTTTTGTACTTTGAGAACGATAACTTTTTATGAAAAATATCAGAAATGATATTTTTATCGTTTCATTTTCATTTTGCAAAAGTCAGAAACAATGTGCCGAAACGCAACGGGTTAATGGCATCACTTTTTGTTGTAACTAATTCCAGTGGGATTTCCAGTATATATGCTTCCTATGGTTGTTTTTGCAGCCTGCACAAAAAATAAATAGATAAAATAATGCACTGGTATTCGTAGTAGTCGTCACAGCGTGTTCACTCTGTCAAACGTCTGTGTAGTTTTTTGTAACATAGTTTTTGAAGTGCGAAGTGAAAACCCTGGGATGAGACCTCAGAGAAGGACAGATGTGTTTGCGATGAGATTTTCTCATTATGAGATTTCCTGACCTCCACTATGGCCAAGTTATTGGAAACAAGTTGCAGTTACATCACATTTGAGGATGGGTATCAAATGTTCCACGCAATAATCTCCAGATATAATATAATAAATATCCAGATATAATAGAGCGCCGAAGTGAATGCGAGAGCTCATGGGAACATTGTCTTCCAGATTATTTTCCATTAACAGCAATAAAAAAGTATGAAGGTTAATTCCAGTTTTCCCTAAACCGTCGAAGTGCCAAGACGACTGAAGATGATGTTAAAAAAATAAAGAACCAACGACATATTTTCTTGGCAATCGCCTGGGCTTTCTTGGCGTTATTGCCACAATAATAGCATAACGATGCTTAATGACCCCATTCCATTATTTGTTTGGTCACTTTTGGTCCTCTCTCCGTTCTACTATTAGCTTGTTTAATCTCAGGCCGTCTTTTGGTTCCACTATTAGTCTGGCCACCGTTTGGCGCTCTCTCCGGTAATGCTCAGTAGCAACAATATTAGTACCACCACAATAATCCTGAACTTCATAGAAATTGAGATATGAGCCTGCTTAGCTTTGGCCACACCTCAATACCTACCAGCTTGATCTAAATAAAAGGTAAGAAAATAAATAAATAAACAAACAATAAATAAATAAATAAATGTATAAATGAATAAATAAATAAATAGATAGATAAATAAAAGAAGAAGAAGAAGAAGAAGAAGAAGAAGAAGAAGAAGAAGAAGAAGAAGAAGGAGAAGAAGAAGAAGAAGAAGAAGAAGAAGAAGAAGAAGAAGAAGAAGAAGAAGGAGAAGAAGAAGAAGAAGGAGAAGAAGAAGGAGAAGGAGAAGGAGAAGAAGAAGAAGAAGAAGAAGAAGAAGAAGAAGGAGAAGAAGAAGAAGAAGAAGAAGAAGAAGAAGAAGAAGAAGAAGAAGAAGAAGAAGAAGAAGAAGAAGAAGAAGAAGAAGAAGAAGAAGAAGAAGAAGAAGAAGAAGAAGAAGAAGAAGAAGGAGAAGAAGAAGAAGGAGGAGAAGAAGAAGAAGAAGAAGAAGAAGAAGAAGAAGAAGAAGAAGAAGAAGAAGAAGAAGAAGAAGAAGAAGAAGAAGAAGAAGAAGAAGAAGAAGAAGAAGAAGAAGAAGGACAAGAAGAAGAAGAAGAAGCGGTTTCTGCAACGTTTGGCATGTCCAACAGATCTTGAAAGAAAAATGTTCAATATCGAAATCGATTCTGATGAAAACTTTGGAATAACACTTTAAAGCTTTAGACCAGATGTCATTGTGATAGATCTGGCGACCAACCATATTTTTCTCTGTGTTTCTTAAAAGCTGTCTTTTCTTCAATATTTCATGCATATCTTTATTCATCCACGTACTCTTCTATAGATTTGTCAAGTATACCCACAGGAATAGAATCTCAGGGTTCTTTGTGGTGTCACATCTGTGCTCTGTAATAAATTTTACACTGAACTTTAAATATTGATCTACTGTTTGATTGCTTATCCGGACCATGGGTAAGAGCATTTCCTGCATTGCGCGTGTTGTTACCTCTTTAGATCGACGCAATTTTTGTTGCACTAACTCAATGTCAAGAAGTTCCTTCCAGTTCAACTCCTAATGTCTTCGCTGCATCTTCTCAAACATTGACTTTTTGAAATTTACATTACTTGTTTTGGCTTTTGCTGATATACCTCAGCCAAAAAAAAAAAAAAAAAAAAAAACTTCGAGACTAGCCAAGTTATTATCACTTATTCTAATGGATCAAAAACTTCTGTTCTCAAAATTCCATCTTGATTGCCTCAGGATATCAAATCCAGGTCGAACTATCTTCTTGTTGGTGCATAAACATACCGGATCAAAAAAATAAATCCTTTATCTTCTCAATAAATTTACAGCCCTGTAATCTTTTAGTCAATGTGTTCTTCCACGCAGTAGTTGGAAAATTAATGTCACCCATAACCAATCAACACACTCAGAACTTATTTCTGTAATGTTCTGATCAGGAAGTACATAACGTGGAATTGTACTCAGTGTGGAGACTATTCTCGTCATGGAGGTATGAAAGAGAAGAAAAACGCTATGATAATTCTGCTGGCCTTCAGAGGCCAAGGATCCCGGGGCTCTGGTGATTGGTGGATTAAAGTTCGGCGTCACGGCAGGAGATCCTTGTGACGTCGGGGGAGACGGAAGATCTACGACTGTGTGCACAGCGACACGACATTTTTGGGCACCGAGATCGTAAGGAGCGACGTAACTGTCTTTAGTAAATCAGTGAGTTGTGTATTATGTATTATGTCTCCCCTCCCGATGTGAAATAGAGACACTTTTTTCTCAGTTATTTGGGAGAGGGAGAGACTCCGGGAAGACGAATGTCGGTGAATAATGTAGTCTTTGAAGTACTGCAAATCTGTGTTTTTATTGTTACTTTGCTCACGCTCGATGGCGCGTGCCATATATAACCATATAAGCACACAACAATTATACACGGAAACAGGCCATCTCAGCCCTTCTAGTCCGTGCCGAACGCTTACTATTACCAGTCACAACGACCTGCAATCAGCCCATAACCCTCCATTCCGTTCCTGTCCGTATGCCTATCCGTTTTACTTTAGATGACAATATCGAACCTGCCTCTACCACTTTTACTGATAGGTCGTTTCACACAGCTACCACTCTCTGAGTAAAGCAATCCCTCCTCGTGTTACCCCTAAACGTTTGCCCCCTAACTCTCTACTCATGTCCTCTTGTTTTTATCTACCCTACTCTCAATGGAAAAAAGCCTATCCCCGGCAACTCTATCTGCTCCCCTCATAATTTTAGATACATCTATCAAGAACCCCCTCAAGCTCCTACGCTACAAATAATGACCTAACCTGTTCAACCTTTTTCTGTAACTTAGGTGCTGAAACCCAGGTAACATTCCAATCAATCTCCTGTGTACATCTCTCTATTTTCATGACATCTTTCCTATCATTCTTTGACCAGAACTCTACACAATAATCCAAATTACCAATGCCTTGTAAATTTTAACGTTACATCCCAACTCCTGTACTCATTGCTCTGATTTATAAAAAGCTTTCCAAAAAGCATACCAATAGCTTTCTTCACCACCTATCAACACGAGATTCCACCTTCAGAGAAGTATGCACCATTATTCCTATATCACTATGTTCTGCTACATTTTCATTGTCCTACTATTAATCATGCCGCGGCTGCATTTTTGGATGTGGGGCAGGGCGGATTGCGGGAGGGAGGGAGGACTTTGGGGTTCTAACAAATAACTGTCGTTCATTCTTTGACACTCCTCTGTTTTTGTGGATATTTATGAAGGAAAAGCATTTCAGGATGCATGCTGTATACATTTCTCTGACGTTAACTGTACCTTAAAAGCCTTTCAAAAGAAACCTAACACTAGACATCGCATGAAGTGTCTAAAACTGTTAGAATGTCTGCAGGGCTAACGCTCCCATCAGATTGAAATAATATAGACTTTTGGATCTGAGATAGGAGGGTAGGTTCGTGATGGGCGTACTGACGCTGCTCCGTAATGTTAGGACGATGATAAGCAACCTCGTTCCAAACATCTCCTTCCAGCATAGAAATGGCAGAACCCCCCATCGCAGTCGGCGCAGACTGAAATGATACAATTGAATCCGTATCCACCAGTTACGCTTGCAGTTCCTTTCCCACTCGCTCGATCCTCTGAGTGAACACCTTCTGCTACATTCACTTCTTGCATATTTCAACTTTCTCCCCAAGCCCATGAGCTCTAGTTTTAGATTCATTCAAAGGATAGAACACAAAGAACACAAGGATAGAAATCTACAAGCCCTTCGGTCCACAATGCTGTGCCAAATATGTAACATAATGTAGACACTCCATAGACTTTCCGGAGCGCATAGCTCTGTATTTCTCTGAGCTCCATGCCCCTGTACAAAAGGCTTGTAAAACAACCTATTGTACCACTTTCACCACCGCCGCCGGTAGTGCATTAAATGTACACAACTCTCTGTGTGGAAGAAAAACACTTGCCCCCCAGTATGCTATATGTTCCTAGTCCCAAGCACCGTAAAACTGTACCCCCTTTTGCTATTCATTTCAGCCCTGGGAGAATAAAAGAACCACTTACTATCCACATGATCAATGCCTTTCATCACCTTATACAACACTATCAGGTCACCTCTCTTCCTCCATCAGTACAGGGACAAAATTCCAAGTACACTCAGACTGTTCACCCAAGTTACGCCCTGTAATCCTGGAAACTTCCTTGTAAATCTATTCTGCACTGTCTCTCTAGTATCCACACTCCCTCTCTAAAGTGTCTGTAGTATAGACGCTGGATGGAGAAAATCTGCGTGAATTCACCCTGTTCATTTCCCCCACTCTTCCTTTCAAATTATCGCGGCACAGCTTAAAGCTTATTGATATTTCAAAACTGTAAGTTGGTGGCCAGAACAGCCCAGGATGTTCTATCTATGACCTCACCAACGTGTTGTACAGCTTGAACACATTGTCCCGACTGGAGTACTCCGAGATCTGATTGTGAAAGTCACTGTGATCAGAGCTCAGTCCGATCCTATCTGCCTGTGAAGCCGCTTTCCTGGAGTTACCGATCTCTATCGACTGTTTTTTTTTTTTAAATTTTGTTTGAATACTGTACACTAAACACCACATATTCAATATGCGTGACTTAACCTGTTGTATCTTCATTCGCAATGCATACCTGCCTGTATTAAATTAAATCTTCCATATTTGAACCAATTTCCCAGCCAGTCAACATCAAACTACAAGCTTAGATAGAGTTCCAGGCTGGAACAACGCCCCCAACCTAGGATTCGTCCGCAATTCTCCTGAATCCGTTTTCGACATCGATATCTGAGTCGTTAACATTCATGATAAATATCAGCGGGCCTAACATCAATCCCCGCAGCAGCCTTCTCAGAGTCTACGAATCACCCATCCCCTCTCTGCTACTCCAGAAAAAAAGCGTTCACCAGTCCGTCCACAAGACGCTTCTAAATTCGTGTGGGTGCGAATTTTTTTATTATCAAAGGTCCCTGGAATATTGTTCTCTATCTCTTTTATATGCCCAGAACATAAGCATAACGTGTTTTATTGTGATACAAGCCATCAGGTGATACTGTGAAATTCGAAATGACTGGAACAAAAATGATCTTATCTTCCCAGCAAACTTTAACGCCTTACGTTATTGAATTTGTTTTTGTTTTTGTTATTGTGTTAGTTTCCTCTCTGATTTCTTGCACCGCAGATCATGGATTTTCCTGGGGCTTTGTTATTGCTTGGTTGGTGGAAGGGAATTGGTGCGTTTTACTACAATAAACGGTGGAGGGACGGTCGATACTTTGCTGCTGCTTGTGCGTGTGGGGGCGAATACGTTGACTCCTGATGGTTATATTTTTTGTTTAACTTTCTCTCATCTTTTGCCGTAGGCACCGGTTTCACTGGATGTGTGTTAAGAATAAGAATTTGATGTTCTATATTGTTTAGCTTCTCTGATATTAAATGGAACAATTGATCTACCGACTGAAATTTTGTAGTTTCCCAAGAAACTAAGGTAAACCACATGTCTAGCTAGACTCTCCTACACTCTGACAATGCTCCGCGTTGGCGCCGCTGCAAGTTTTGCCTTAGAATTCTTTTCTCTTCGATTCTGCTCATTGAACAGTTCTCCGTCTTGCAATGCACTAAGTAGAATAATACGATAAAATACATAAAAACTGGAATTAGTCAGGGGGACATTAATCACCTTGTTTCCATGTCAGTTTTTTTCTCAACAACAATCAGGATTCTTGATAGAATGGTGCAAGTTGTAACAGCGGGCATGAAACAGAACGGTACACATCGAAAACATGGCTTGACTTTCATTTTTCTTGGTGAATGTCAAAATAATCCTGCAAGGAGGCATTATCAAAAATTTTGGCCCTTCACTGAATTTAGTGTGGGTAAATGCTTAAATAACGATATTTGCACAGGAAGTGAGGGGCGTGAGCAGGTTTCCCTTTGTTCAATTATATCTGCGGGGAATTATGGTCGGGATCTGAAAACCTGGCGAAAAAGCGGACAAAATGATTCACAAATGCTGAGTAACATGAACTTGCCCGATAGAGTGAAGTGCAATATTATGGATTGCTTCTGCTCACAATATCCAGGTCAGGATAATAAAATTTACTGTAATTTCGGGATCCTTCTTACGATTTTCCGACCATCAGGAAATGTCTAAATTTCACCCTATATCCAGACATAATAAAACAAATGCACAAATTAACCAAAGATAACCTGTACTTGCGTGAGCGTGGCGAATTCTGTTAAGCACATGGCATCAGATTAAATTCAAAATCCCATGAAATATTCCCAATTTTTGTCAGAGTTTGAAATATAAGCAAGTAGCGGATGTTCTCCAACGAAATCAGGATCTGTCTTCCTGCTGCAAGGAATGTCACAGTTCTTGCTGTTGGTAAGTGAATGAGTTTTGAGCTTTTAGTAATCACTGTCTTCTGTCTCACTTGCAAAACACCTGATCTCCTCCTTCGAGGCAGCACCTAATCAATGAATCGTTCATCACTGAGTTCTAACAGACTCATCCATATCGGCTAAGGCCGTAGGGGACCGGCCATGGAGTGTGCTGGTGTTGGGGCATCTATCAGGCCTGCTCACACTGACAAATTCTTTTCTCCACCAAGCTGATAAAATTCAACAGCCACCCGTTCCATAAACATGATCTGCAGCCTACTTAACCAGTTCTCAAAGACCATACTTGTTCATTTATGGAACAGGTTGGCCTCAAACAGTAATTTTTAGCTTTCACCCGACCTGCAGAACATTTTCTAATTGCAAAAGGCGTTTAATTTCCCTTGCCCCTGCTTTATTACTTTGTGATTTGTCATGGAAGTTATCGTTTCCTGCTGAATCCCCTCCGCTGCTCTCATTTTGCCTCAAGCGTCCTCTGTATTTCCTGACAGACTAAAGGGTAATCGTGCTAATTGGAGAAGACATCCCTCCGGTGCTATTACTTCAACCCCTGAAATGGCGTTATTCATATTCCATGAAATGACATGAAATGCTTACCCCTGAGTGGAAGAGTAGTGGAGCAAAATTTGGGAGGATTACACACAAAACGTATCGGGACACATATGAACGCAGATATGATCACATTTAACATAGAATAAAATTGTAATTAAAGGAAGAATGCAATATGTCATTTTTCAATTTTCACTTACGACCTTGGAAATTGGAAATTAGTCAAAAGTCACATTTGTGTTTACCTGTTACGTCTAAAAATAGGTAACGAAACCTGGTGGCAGGAACACATAGTGGCAATTGCGTAAATGTGCTTTGACGAGTTTAGCTTTCTTCAAGTGGTTTCCCTCCAGTCTTCAATGGGCCAGTTCACCGCATGGCCGATAGGTATTCTTTACAACCTTTCTTTCCCTGATTTTCTTCAAGTGGATGATGAGGAGATTGCATGTCATCCTGATAAAATATAATTTTATAGACTTCACCACTTCCACCGTGCCTTATTTCATTGTAAATACATGCAGCTGTTGATTCAGAAATGAAAATGAAATGGGTTTAAAATGCTTTCTTTACAACAGACCTGGTACATGATCCCACACCACAAAAAGCTCCGGAGTATAGCACCTGATGCTTCTCCCTTGGATGCAAATATGTAGGGTAAGAGGACAGGTTTTCTCCAGATGCATCTTTAAACGGACCTTGTATATTGTGATAAGTAACATAACCCCAGCTGTAACCGCTGTGATTTTTCATAATTTGCCCTCCATGAAAGATCACAGAAAACCAGCTGTTGCAAATGCCCGAAATCGGAAATGAAGCACAACTCGGACGCAGAATCGCAGAAGGGATTAACGTTCCAATTGTTAAATAAAGAATTTTAGTTAGAAACGGCGGCCCAAGCGGTTCGTACCAGCTAAGCTACCCTCATCTATTCTTTTCTGAGCCTGATCCCGTTAAATACTTCCTATCCACGGACTGTCAAATTACATTTTGAATGTTGTTAAAATGTATACGTCAAACTAATCCTTGGGTCGCTCTTTCCATATACTTACACACTTACTCGGTCTCTCCGCTCCCTATTAATTCTCTCTCGTCGCTTTAAATCAATGTCCATTCGTAAATGATTCTACAAACTGTTTGTCACTGGTAAGTCTGCAGAGACAATGCATTATTATTAGTCTGGTCAGTGATGGGCCTGGATTATCAATGTCGTCATTATCACGGTGAGCAATGACATTGTCTGTGTGTGGCAGTAATTACTCTGGAAAACAGCGATTAAAATATTCATAATGACAGAAAACCGCAGTGAAGTTCGGTTGTACAATATAAGGCTCTACACATCATTGCACAGCAAGTGATTCAATGAAAACACTTTTCTGTTCTCAGATCATTACTTCTAGCCATTTAATACAAGTCGCAGATATTGATGCAACTCCCGATTCTTTCCATGGATCCGTGATTACGAGACAAGATTTCAACTTGAACGGATAGTTCATATCAATGTTTGAACATCAGTGTAAAACTAACAAATTGCGTTTATTCTTACAAAGGAAAATATGTTTATGAAGATGGGAAATGACAGGAGGAAAAGGAAAAGAGCTGAACAGGAAGGGTATCTCCTCCACCTGTTTCCATCTCTCACCTTGTAGAGCTTCTGCATATTCATCGGGTTGCGTTTCAGGTTACTGGTCTTCCTGCAGATGCCAGTTAATTCTGTTCCTTGCAATGCTTTATCTCATCTGAGATATATTTGAAATTATTTCAGTCTTTAAAAACTGTCCCAATTTTACTGTACACAAAAATATAACTGAGTGTATCTCGCAATTCTGCAATTGCCGATTCATAACGGGTTAACTACATCTCACACTGACTGTAATTAACCTGACTAGTGTTGTGCAATAAATCTCTCCTGTTGTTCTGCACCGACTGCTTGCAACAATAAAATCATACACATTTATTTGCAGCAACAGCACATTCTTTCAAAGGTTTTTTTTTTACATACGTAACATGTGGTTACATGTATACAGGGTATTTTAACAATTATATTCATTATTTTATTCCTGGTATTAGACATTACAGGACATCATATCGGCTGTGTAAAGATGTTGAAGACTCGGCGTTCTCCTATTCCCCGGTCGTTTCCGTTATCTGAACCTTCTGAATACAAGCTGTACCTATTCTCCTCATTGCGGTTCTTTATCCGGGAACCCACTGAACAATATCCCCATTTTTACATGCTGACTGACTAAATATCAGAGTGTAACGGGACTTGCATATAAACAACAGCGATTTTCATTTAGACATACGAAAATAATAATAAAAATATGCGGGTGCCTCGAAATAGAAACACGGCCCAATGTGATGACAGAAAACAAGAATAAATATTCCTCCTTATCCGCTGGGTCACGCCTGATATGTGTACGAAAAGAACAACACAAGCCGAAGTTAAATGTCTTCATGTGCACTGATGTTTCTGTCACTCCTTCGTACATTGAACGAACAACTCTCTCCTCTGAACGATTACAGGGCATCATCACCAGTCGTGTGATTATTCTGAAAAGCACTTTATTTAAAGACAGATATTGATATGGTTTAATGGTCATACATCTTGTTTTCACTGTGTCTGTCCTGAGATTGGGCAAGCAATGTATTTCCCAGCATACTTGGAGATGGTTCTGTACAAGCAGTGATACTCTCTGTGTAAGAGATCCTGGGACCGAATGACATGTGATAATAACATTGCAGAATTGATGGAACAGGACAAGCAGAGATATCTTCCATGTGTAAAGACAAAGTACACTGCAGATGCTGTGGTCAAATCAAGACGTACAAATAAGCTGAATGAACTCAGCAGGTCAGGCAGCATCCGTTGAAAGGAGCAGTCAACATTTCGGGCCGAGACGCTTCGAAAGGACAGAAGAAGGAGGGGGCAAGTGCCCTATAAAGAATGGGTGGAGAGAAGGTGCCAGGTGAAATACCAATCAGAGGAAAGATCAAGGGGTGCAGGAGGGATAGGAGGGAGGGGATAGGCCGGAGGGGTGAAGAAGGAATGTAAGGGGAAAACACGATCGGTAGAAGAAGAACGCAGAATCATCAGAGGTGATAGGCATCTAGAAGAGGAGACAGAGTTAAAGTGAGATGGTGGAAGGGAGAGGGAGGGAAATACCGGAAGATGGAGGTCGATGTTCATACCAAGGGGCTGGAGGCTACCCAGACTGTATATGAGATATATGACACTTTATATATCACCTCGCCCAACTCCTAACTCCTATCACCTCTGTCATTATCCGCTTTCACCACCGCCACCGGCCGTGCATACCACGCACATGCAACTCTCTGTGAGAAAGGCTTACCCCCGGTATCCCCTCTGTACTTATTTCCAAGCACATTAAAACGATGCCTCCATGTGTTAGCTATTTCGGCCCTGAGGGGAAAATACTCTGACTATCCACGCGATCAATGGCTCACATAATCTTATACACCTCTCACCCTCCGTTACTACAGGGAGAAAAGGCCAAATACACTCAAGCTGTTCTCGTAGTGCACGACCTCCATTCCAGGCAACACCCTTGTAAATATCCTCTGCACTCCCTCTCTAGTATCCACGCACCCTCCCTATACTGTCTATAGTATAGACCCTGGATGTGAAAAATCTGCATGCATTCACTCTGTACATTGCCTCAACTCTTCCTTTCAAATTCTCGCTGCACTTTTTGAAGCGTCAAAACTGTAAGTAGGTGGGCAAAACAGTCTACGATATTTTATCCACGGCCCCATCACACTAAAATCCACATTTGTAATAAGTGCGTTGAAAGCTGTTGCATCGTTCCTCACAACACAGACGATCTCACACTTCACTGTATTAAATGCCATCTGCCATTTTTGAGGACATTTCCTCGCCAGTCGACGTCAAGCTACAAGCTTGGATGCAGTTCTTGGCTGGAACAACGCCTCCAACTTAGGAGTCATTGCAATTCTTCTGATTCCGATTTCTACATCGACAGCTCTGTCATGAGCATACATGATAAAAAAAAACAATGGGCCAAACACCAGTCTCTGCACTGCATTGTTCAGAGACAAAGAATGAACCATCCACTCTCTGTTAATCGAGAAAATAACGTTCGTCAATCCGTCCACAAGACGCATCTAAATTCATTTGGGTGCCTAAATCTGTTCGAAGTTGATTGCCCATGTTGATTGCTCAGGATGATTTTCTACGTTTGAAACAACACTGATCAGAAAATGTCCCATTTCAGCAACTGACGTCAGATATCTTGGAGAATACATTGGGAACGCTCGTATTATATTTTGCTTAAAAGTTAATAACTTGTTACATCCTTTGGGGATACGAATTCATGGCACGGTGATAAAGTGAGAAAAAAACACTTCAGTGCAACACTTTTGTGTAGCTGGTTAAGCCTCATGCGACGGATGGATAACCACACTAATTGCCCCAGTGGAATTACTCTGAATTGCATATAACTCTGTAAAACCTGTCACCAGTCCATTTGTGCACTTGCAAGTTTCCGTGCAAGTGAACGCTGCTTCTGATGGAATATGGGATATCCGTTGATTTACTACATCGCGGACGTTTTCTATCCTACAATCGTAGCGATCGGTATCCCTGGTAAGGTACTGGAGCTGGTCACTCTGTGTATGGTGCTTTCGTCATATTGTTTTCATTCAATTGCTCTGTTTGGACTTTTACTGAGCACAGAAGCTACCTTTGACTGAAATATGTTTCTAGAATTGAGGATTCAAACATCTGACAGATTTATTATTCAGCTTCCATATTGTTTCTACGTGATGCTTTTTATTTCTTTTGTCAATTGCGTCGGTGCTGCTCTTGCCATAGTTCTACAGTTTCAGCTCGGTCGCATTTCTGAAGCGACTTCCAGATCAGAAGTTTTTTTTTTCAACTGACCGGCCAGTCGAATATCGACACTCAGGTCTGTTCTTCCATAAAACGTTAAATTGCAACCTATGCATTGAAGCGCATGATTTCACTACAAATAAACCATCAGCTGTTTCACCTGAAATAATGGTAATGGTGTTGGTTATGGAGCGATTGAACTTCTCCGGTACATGAGTCGTGGGAATCACATGTCCAGTTGTAATCTGTCGGAAAGTAGCAAACCCATAACTACATTCTGTCCATTATTTTCCATCCGGTGGGCACGGACATAATCTACATAAATTGAATTTATGCTTTCAACTTCCAAAAAAAAAATCATACCTTGCGTAGCATTGGGGAAAAATTGGGAACTCAGACATTTGCAGCTAACGTTAATTCTGTTCTGACATTTTTTTTTCCCTCCAAATTTCTTGCAGTTAATTTAACGGCGATTATGATCCTATCTCGGGGAAAATGCGGACTCTCCAAATGCATCACCCGTTACCTGGTTGGAATGGCAACAGCAGATCTGATGGCGGTTATAGTTGTCGCTTTAGTGGAACAGACCAACAATATCTTCATTTTTTCTAGATTCCTGCTCATCACTCCTGTATGCGCAGTGACAGGTGTATTATTTCTTGTGACGTTGGACTGTTCTGTTTGGTTTACGGTCAGTTTTACCTTCGATCGTTTCATTGCAATATGTTGTCGAAAGCTGCGGGAACGATACTGCACTGAGAGAACAGCAACGGTGGTTATGGTGACCGTGGTTATAGTGAGCTGCGGGAAAAGTGTCCCGTTTTACTTTGTTGTTGAATCTTACGCCATTATTGGCAACATACCGTGGCGTTGCGTCCTCATACAGGAATACGCTACTTCACCCGTGTGGAAAGGACTCGAATTACAAGAGAGCATTTTCTCACCGTTGCTACCAATCGGCTTAATTCTTATCTTCAATGGGTTAACAGTAAAACATATAATTGCGGCAAATAGAGTCCGCAGAGGGCTTCGGAACAGAAGTGATAATCAGAAAGATATCGAGATGGAAAACCGCAGAAAATCGATGATTTTATTGTTTGCAATTTCAGCTAATTTCATATTACTTTGGGTGCCCTCTACAGTTCGTTCCCTGAAATGGCAAACGGTAAATTACTATTACCTGGACAGATATTTGAGTACCCCTGTGTATATACTACAGCAATTTGGGTACATGTTGGAAACTCTCAGTGTGTGCACCAACACTTGTATTTATACACTGACACAGAGGAAATTCAGGCAAGAGCTGAAGGATGGAATAAAGTGTGTGATCACGTTAAATGGCCATCTGTGTAGATAACGCCCACTCAAATTTCAATTCAGTGGCATTTTAGAATATAACAGTTGGAATAAATCATTATATTTGGCAAACATGCCAAAAAGTCAAACAATTTTGTGTCTGGTCATCCTGAAATAAATAAATTCCAAACTATCACAGAGACTTGACTATCATCCTGGAAACGCTACCACAGTATAAATGCCACGACCAATAGGCTCCGGGACAGCGTCACCCCCCAGGCCATCAGACTGATTAACTCACGCTGATTTGAGTGTATTTCTGTGTTACATTGACTGTTCTAATTATTATAAATTATTATAAATTTCTAGGATTGCACATTACACATTTAGACGGAGACGTAACCTAAACATGCTTATTCCTCATGTATGCGAAGGATGTAGCAAATTAAGTAAGTTCAGTCTCAAGGGAAGGAATGACTTCTGGACTTCTCGGCGTTCAGATGTTTCAAAGTATTCATAGTCGGGTAAAAGAGAGTAAAGGGAATGCCTTTGAGCCACAGGGTGACTGTGGACACAGGGAGACAGTATCACAGCTGCGGTTCGGGGGGATACTGTGCTAGGATTGTATGTTAATAGACGGGGAGTGGAACTCAGAAGTAAGGACGCAAGAAACACACGTTCGAGTGTATTCTCTACAGAGCTCCCATCACCAAAACGAAAAACAACACACAGTGACAGATCGGAACATATATTTTGTATAGGTGCTTATATTAACACGGCTGTTGCCACAGACAACTTAAACTTCACTGATATTCATCGGCAGTTCCTCGGTTTAAAAAGGTTTCGATGTGACAGAGTTTCTCAGTTGTAGACGGGAAGGAGTGCTGGCACAAGGAGCGGCAGGCAGACTCGTGAACAGCCCATCTTGTGCTAATACTAGAAAGTGAAATGGGTCAGGAAAATGATCTCTCCGCGTGTCAGTATTTCAGAACGATAGAGCACAGCTATTCGACATACCTTACACTGGGCTAGCAGCAGACAATATGGAATGTACTTAATTGATACTATTGGGTAGGAACCTGGGAGCCGAATTAGGGAAATATGGAGACTGTTAATGGAGCACTTGATTGGGGTTCAGCACTGGTTTGTTTCATTGAGGCGGGGATAAACCTGGTTGACAAGAGAGATGGAACACCTCCTCAAGAATAAGAAATAAATATACTTTGAAGAAAGTATCAGGCAGGGCCATGGAATGTCACAATGTAGCCAGGAGGGATTTAGAAGAATTGAAACGAGAAGGCAGGGGAGAGCCGCGTTCAGGGAGGTGAAAAACAGGAGGATGACGGGAGAGTGTGGGAGAGATTAGCGATAAAAGAGGAAGCATGTGTCTGGAGTGCAAGGATGTAGTGAAGGTTCTTACTGATACTTTGCTTCGGTATTCACCAGTGAGTGAGATGGTGATGAATGTGGATACAGCAAAAACGAACAGGTGTGCTGAGATGCATACGCTTCGAAACTGGGAAAGCATGGAAAATTATCCATTTCCCGGTGCCAGAAGGGATGTAATACATGTAATTAGAGAAAACGAGTGAAAATGTTGCTGCGCTTTTGGACATAACATTTCTGTCATCACTAGCTACGGGATGATGGGAGAATGGCAAATCGTATTTCTATGTTCAAGAAATGTAATAGGAATAGTCTTGAGAATTACAGGCCCGTGAGTCTTCGGTCTGTAGAGGGCAAGGTATTGGAGAGGCTTCTTAGAGACTGAATTATTGGAGAAACACATTCTGATTAGGGATAGTCAGCATGTCCCTTATGAGCCAGGATAAATTCCATGAAGAAGTGAAAAGTAGGCAGATGAAGCAGACGAGTCGATGTGGGGTAGATTAGTTTTGTAAGGTATTAGACTGGGTTCCCTATGGTGCACACTTGGAGAATACACGTGGCTTGGGATCTAGTGATACCTGGCTGCATTGATTAAGAACTGGCTAACCAAGGGATCGCCGATGAGGTAGTCGATGGAGTGTATTCTGCCTGGAGGACAGTGGCTAGTGATGTTCCGCAAGGAAGGAATAATTTTCATAATACTTTATAGCTACATCTGGACTTTGAGTGAAAGAGATTATCACTATCCTGCAGGACTTGGATCATTTATTGAGTTAGGGCTGATTTTGAAAGCAAACTACTTTTGCTTTCTACTGAAACTGCAAGCTAACTAAACCGAAATCACGTTTACTTATTACAGGGCAGATGCTACAATTATATTAAAACACTTTTTTTCCAGTGGAACTCTGCAACTCAAGATCGGCATTTCAAATTATTCAGCAGCATTCTTTCCAGCATCCAGTCTCCCAGAAAGCGAATTTCAATTCTCAATTCATGTAAACACGGATTGGTCTTATGTAAATTTACCTTTGAACACTGATATCTCGATCGCTTTAAGCTTGATTTCGCATGGGGCTGCGGAAACCGTGCCTCCCTTTGTAATCAATACCACAGCAAACAAACACAAGAACGCAATCGATATACGCAGGTAACGCAGAAGAAATATCTAAGCTCCAACGTTTCTTCCTTCAAAACTGTCTCTGGTAACTGGCTTATATAAAATAAACAGTTAATTCCTACAATGATAATCCTTATCAAATATTCTAAAGAACAAAGTGAAACGAGATATGTATGCGACCCCCATACACTAAGACTTTATACAATTTCGGAAAAATAAATGCATATGTTCCTGCAATTTAATTTGTAACAATGAAGCAGACGTTTGCAATCAGTGAGATCCTATTGTGAATGGAAAAAATGATTCAAACCTCCTTTCAATACAATGCTAGCAATCACACAACTGCCTTCCGTTCATTCACGCACGCATGACCTCTGTTTCTCTTTACTGAACTCACCAATTTCCAGTCCTTGTGCTACATTTTACATTTTCAATGCTTTCACACTTTCAACTATCACAGAATTGACAAGTGTTGAACAGTGAACAAGTAGTATATAATTAGAATCGTACAACATTTAAGAAATCCTTCCGAGTCTAATGCAAAGGGGCGCTGAAATTTACGAATCGTCCGCAAATTATTCTTCAACATTTCTAAAAGATGACTTCACGCCGTCACAAAATCTCCAACGACTTAAACGTTTTCTCACTTCCAATTTACTGACCAAAGATAGGGTTGAGATTAAATGAGCATTTTTTGTAATATTGTTTAATATTCCCCATCACTACCTTTAAAGTAACAAATTTGTACGCTGTACCTGCCCCTTTGCCACATACCACCCACCCCCATGTCCGGAACTACGGTGCCGACCCTCAAATCCTGCCTCCCATATAACCTCCCACCGTAAATTCCTCCATATACCTGTCTGGTAGTCTCTTAAACTTCACGAGAGTATCTGCCTCCACCAGTGACACAGGCAGTGCATTCCACGCACCAAACACTCTCTGAGTACAAAAACATCCTCTGATATCCCCCTTGAACCACCCTCCCCTTACCGTAAAGCCATGTCCTCTTGTACTGAGCATTGGTGACAGACCCCGTCAGACCCCGGAGACTTCTCCTTCCAAATGTATTTTAATAACTCCAACAGCTCCTCTCCCTTAATATCAACATGCTCCAGAACATCAACTTCACTCATAATGTCCTCTCCGTAATCAAGTTCACTCTCATTTGTGAATAGTGAAGAGAAGTACTCATTGACGACCTCGCTCACTTCCGCAGCCTCCACAGCATCCAGGCACATCTTCCCACCTTTATCTCTAATCGGTCCTACCTTCACTCCTGTCATCCTTTAGTTCTTCACATAATTGAAGAATGCCTTAGGGTTTTACGTTACCCTAATCGCCAAGGCCTTCTCAAGCCCACTTCGTGCTATTCTCAGCCCCTTCTTAAGCTCTTTCCTTGCTACCCAATTTTCCTCAATAGACCCATTTGATCCTTGCTTCCTAAACATCATGTATGCTGCCATCTTCCACCTGACTATATTTTCCACCTCACATGTCATTCATGGCTCCTTCTGCCTACCATTCTTTATCTTCTTCGACCGGACAAATTTATCCCTAACATCCTGCAAGAGATCCTTAAACATCGACCACATGTCCTTAGCATATTTCCCTGCAAAAAAAAAAAATCATTGCAATTCACACCCGCGAGTTCTAGCCTTATAGCCTCATAATTTGCCCTTTCCCAATTAAAAATGGTCCCGTCCTCTCTGATTCTATCACTTTCCCTGATAATGATAAAGGCCAGGGAGCGGTGATCACTGTCCCCCAGATTCTCACACCTTGAGAGGCCTGTGACCTGACCCGGTTCGCTACCGAATTATAGATCTCGTACGGTATTCTCCCTGGTCGGCCTGTCAACATCCGACCTGGACACACTTAAAAAATTCTGCCTCATTCAATCCCTTGGAACTTATCAGGTGCCAATCAAGATTAGGGAAGTTAATGTCACCAATGATAATAACCCAGTTAGTTTTGCACCTTTCCAAAATCTGCCTCCCAATCTGCTCCTCGGTATGTCTGCTGCTACCAGGGGACCTATAGAATACCACTAATAGAGTACCTGCTCCGTTCCTGTTCCTGACGTCCACCCATACTGACTCAAAACAGGATCCTGCTACATTACCCACCCATTCTGCTTCATAGGTGTTTTTTTTTTCGTTTTTATGTTTGCCGCTAACGTGGTTATTAGGTTAGTACGTCTAGCAGTCTGTTCTGCAAATAGCCGAAAGTAACACTGGATTCTTTAATTCTTTTCTTGTTCTCCTGTCCTTGTATTTTCGGGAAAAGTCGAATGTTAGTCAGGTAATTCGGAGGCTTGTTACGTATCCCTTAACTGGGTGTCTTACCAACAAAGATTGAAGTATCCGCTGGAGTCTGGTACTATTTTCAAAACAGTGATTATGAGTAAAATATACAAATCAATATCAACAATGCAAATATGCAGACAATACACGTTAGCAATACTAATCCTAAAAGTGTGGGTATAATAATAATCAATAATAAACAAGCTCTATCGTTGTCTAGGGGATAATGAATTATCACGGGAAAGTATAAAGTTCAGTTCAATTCATGTAGGCTGAGGTAGTTGTTGGTTCTTTTGTTGTAACCGCTGGAGGTGGAGAGAGAGAGAGGGGGCGAGCAAACAGTAACAGCTGCAGTCAGTCAAACCTTCCTTTACGTTCTTGATCCGTCGATGTGTTGTTGTGGCCATTCAGGTATGCCCCCTCTGGCCTTTTGCTAGACCGTTCTTCTGTGGTGGACTCGTCACACAAACAAGCCCCCACCGGCCTCGCTACAAACACTGTGAGTGAAAATTGACTGATCCTTCGTTCGGTCTCCGATGCCCCCACACCTTCTCGGGGGTTCCAACACTTAAGCAGTGCTCACTAGTGTGTCTCCTGGTGTGTTTGAGGGGTGTCACCCCCGAACTCACTTTTATCCCTACTCACAGGGTCTCAGGTTTCAACCAGTTTTGAATGGCTTAATCCATCAAACCAGCCCACTCCGGCTGTCCACTGAGGAATTTTAATGAACAGAATGGTACCAAGTAAACAGCCCTCTCCGGAGCCATAAGTCTTATATGAGTCATAATATGGTGGAACAACAAGTCTTTTCCTCCCTGTGTTATCCCTCCCTTATCTGAAACAAATGTACCAGTCCCAGTATATTTTTGTTCCATCTCTTTCTCTCTCATGAGCAGCCTGGCAACAGTAGCGGTTTGTAATTCTCCCAGGGGAGAGGGACATGGGCAACTCTGTACCCTTCTGCCCATCAGAGCTGCTCATCCTTCGTAACAGGCTCTATAAAGCTGTTGTGTTATCGACTTATGATATGTTCATAGCAACACAGTCCATTAAATTTCATTTACGCTCTGGTTAGCAGTTGCCTGTAACAGCTCTCTCTGGTTCTCCGCATGGAGTAATGTTTATACATCATGATCACTGTCTCTCAGATGCTGAAGCACAAAGGATGTTGTGCAGGTTATATTGTTCATGCAGACTCCTGCCCCACTTTCCTTCCATTCCGACGGTGGCAGTCGTGGCAATAGTACTGGGTTGTTTGGTTGTGTGCTGGCAGGATAGGTCTGGAAGTGGCTGCCTATCGTTGTCATAACCATGCGGAGCTGCGTCACTACGTACAGTACCAACGTCCTATTTAAAATCTAGCGCCAGTTTACTATATTCCTCCAAATAAGGATGATGTTTTTTTTTTTATTTTACTCAGTCTTTCCACTTTGCTATAATCTAATCTGCTTCCCTTCACTCTTTTTTTTCACAAGCCTTCTAAAATTGATTCAAATGCATTATTTCCACTCTCCGCACAAACGCAGTTTTCTCATGAAGTTGGACAGCTTCTTTGTAAGACTGGTCACCGCACCATGAAAAACAGGATCGCTTCTTCTGATCAGTTTTATACGAATGCAGCTTGCTGTCGCCATTCTGGAAAATCCCCAAATAAACATTCTTTTTTCTCTGGCTTCCTTTGTCTCACATTGTCCCAGGGGTAATCATCCAACTCTTCATCACGGTGTTTTCATTTTCCTTCATGCATCCATGACCAGCGTGGTTTCCACACGGAGGGGAACCCATGAGAATATAACTAGAAATCCTAGTTCTCAGGGTGATGCCAGTTATCCGGGACCTTGTTTCCCCAAATATTGAGCGAGAGAACTCACTGATTAATAGATATCAGGAAACTGAATTTATTGAGTTATTGAATTGTTGATTTTGACACTATATTTTGTTGCACCAACACGATAGGAGTTCTGTCTAGATTTGAAATTCTGTAAGAGTCGTTACAGAATTTCGTGTACGGTGATATTGATCAAGTGATCACAATATTGTTAGGATGAATTTTTTTTCGAGGAGTATATCAATAAATGCCAAAAACAATAAATTGAAATTCATAAAGACGACATTTGTGCAGATGCAGCTAGAAATTCAGAAGGAAAACTGCAGGAACTGCCTGACGTTGATTCAGTTGGGGAACAATCGAGTCGATTTAAAAAGGTAATACTGCTGTGCAGACAACGTTAATCCCCAACGTCGTGAAAAAATGTATGTACTTTCTTAATAAATGTTACGCTCAGAATCGAAGGTATAAATATATTAACAAAGTACATAAACGTCACATACAATCTGAAATCCGAAATGCCAGAATACAGGTTGAGAAGGATATAGCCCATAATGATATTTTGTTTTCCCAATCATTTGATAATGAAATAAAAAATCAATATAAAATTAAGGTTATGAGGGATACCTGTGCGGCGTTAAGTTATCCAGCGAAGGACATAGCACAATCTCCAAAGACATAATTTGCTCCGGTAATCATCTGGGGAAAAGTTCGCAAGATGCCAGTAAAATGTAGAGAAAAATAAATTTGGTTAAAGTGTTGGCCAGAAGAAACTGCAGTCTGATCAATGACAGAGAAAGCAGTTAAACAGTTGTCTTTGTTTCATCCTATTTTGTGGAAAACGAACCGATTTTTGCTCTGGGACACAAGGAACTTCCGGTAATGACTTGCTGAATCTGAGACCATTCTCCTTGGAGTAACTATGTATAAAGTAAAAGCCAGATCTATCAAAGAAGCAATCCGTAATCTCGTTAGACCCTGACTGAGCTGCCTTATTGGAACTGGTTTGTACCGGACAGAGTTGAAAGACAAAAATACAGAAGCTTGGGGTGGGACAGTGCTCGTTGTAGCCCTATACAATGGCCATAAGAAGATCAGGTGCCCTTGAACTAACGGGATGGAGATCCAACAGATCAAGTGATCAGGAACACTATAAGGGTCAGGAGATTCAATACACTCCAGCAACCAGAAACAACACATCGTTAAGAAGGAGGACTCCGTGAACACATGGAGGGACCACGATGAACACGTGGCCAGGGTAGACCCTTCCTCGCGTAATACCTTTTCTCATCATTGACTGTTCATGCAGGGTCAGAGATGCTAGTAACGTGCACACTGGTAGATAGTCTGTGAATCTCCGTTGAGACAATCAAAATTATTTGTCGGTAAATACAGATTCCCTATACCTCACTGATAATTAGTACATGGTGTTATTCAAAATTTGTATACCGGAGTTGGCTCGAGGATAAATCTCTTTGTTTAGTGGAGAACTCGTGTCGGACCACGTTGGTGAAGTACAGAGCGACCTAGGGCTGGGTAGTTAGCGGTTTCTAACTTAGCACGAAGCATTCGTGAAATTCGGCAAGTCCAAAGGACTTGGATTTGTTTAATCTGAGTGGATACCTGCAGAAATACATGTTGGGAACTGGCCGCAATATGAGGAGTTTCTCGTCACCCTGGTTGTGAAGGGACAATTGCTAGGGCTGCTACTATCGATGCACTCTGAGATAGGGGACAGAAAGGGGAGCAAATCAAATCCTAAAATACATACACCGCACCTTTTTGGGTACAGCAGCTTCAGGATATTGCTAAATATATAGGTGCTCGGAGACGATCCTTGAGAGCTTTTTCAATCAACGTCATCAGAGAGCAATACATGGCCTAGATGAATCCGACGTAAGAAAATTAACTGAAATGTGTTTGCCTCCAATTATACACTGAGTTTTACGAAATATACAACAACTGGGTGGAGGAACATGCGACGGTTTCAAGACCGCAATAATGATTGTCATGGGTCTTGACAAAAAGGACCCGGTAGACGCACTGGTTAAATGTTACAAGTGGAGAGTTGAACATCACACTGCATTTGCTTCCAGTTTCTGTAATGTGATCCAAGCAGAATATGGAGCAACATTTGAGCTGGAGCATTTAAGAACAGAAGCCTCAAATAGATCGTTGAGGCCAGTTGCAATGAATAAAAGACGGTAGTGGAACCCACACATGCTGAGGCATGGACGCTGAGGAACATGAGTAGAGTGTGGGAAAACGATATAAAAAGACCAGTAAAGCTCTCTAATGGGAACGTGATGCCTATTACATATGAATCTGTCTGGAGATCTGAGAGTAGGAGATCTTCTGCCACACTATCAAAGGGCAAGTAAGTGCAGAGGAAACGGAACAGGGATAACAACAGGGAGAATTGAAGTTGCTGTAGTTAAGTGCTAACGTTGTGGCCAAGGATATACAGTAAGAGAGAATGCCCAAACCTGAGACATGACAGATCAGAGAAGCGCGGTTTGCCCTTGAAGGGGCCAGTAGGACCGAGATTACTAAATAGCATGGTGCACACACCATAATCCAGAGAATTGTACGCTGAGCTTCAATAACAGTGTCAGTCCTCACCAACATGGGTGTGTAGCAAAAACTGGGCTGAAACCGGAAAGCATCTATTTAGTGGAAGGGTTTTTATCCGCCCTTGTTATGGACGCTCAAGGTCTCGAAAACATCGTCAAAACCACTAAGGTAAAAGAGAGTAAATTGAAAGATACCATGTAAAAGTAGTTCTCCGTCTATTCACAAGATATTAAGAAGTGGGACATATAAAGTGGCATACAAATGTTTGGACACCCATAGTCAAAATTTCCTTTTCTGAGAACAGCTAAGCCTGTTTCCAAAAGACCTGACCTGATTTCCAAAAGGTATGAAGTTAAAGATGACATATTTCTTAATTATTTTAAGCAACATTAGTTTTATTTTTATTTCCATCTTTTACAGTTTCAAAATAACGAAGAAAAAAAGAAAAGGGTCCGAAGTAAAGGTTTGGGCACCCTGCATGGTCAGTACTTAGTAACACCCAATTTGGCAAGTATCACAGCTTGTAAATATTTCTGTAACTAGCTAAGAGCCTTTCAATTCTTGTTTGGGGGATTTTCGCCCATTCTTGCTTGAAGAAGGCTTCTAGTTCTGTCAGATTCTTGGGCAGTCTTGCATGCGCTGCTCTTTTGAAATCTATCCACAGATTTTCGATGATGTTTAGGTCGGGGGGGTTGTGAGGGCCATGGCAAAACTTTCAGCTTCGCCTCGTGAGGTAGTCTATTGTAGGTGTTGAGGTGTGTTTAGGATCTTTATCCTGTTGTAATAGCCATCCTCTTTACATCTTCCTCTTTTTTTTTCCAGACGTTATGATGTTTGCTTTCAGAATTTGCTGGTATTTAATTGAATTCATTCTTCCCTCTACCAGTAAATGTTCCCCATGACGCTGGCTGCAACACAAGCCCAAAGCATGATCGGTCAACCCCCGTGTTTAACAGTTAGAGAGGTGACCTTTTCATAACATTTTGCACCTTTTTTCCCCCTCCAAACATACATTTCCTCATTCCTGCCAAAAAATTCTATTTTAACTTCATCAATCCACTGGATTTGTTTCCAAAATGCATCACGCTTGTTTAGATGTTCCTTTTAAAACTTCAGACGTTAACGCTTTTTTTGGTGAGGACGCAGGAAGGTGTTTCTTCTGGTGACTCTTCCATGAAGGTCATATTTGTGCAGGCGCCGCTGCACAGTAGAATAGTGCACCTCCATTCTAGAGTCTGCTAAATCTTCCTGAAGCTCTTTTGAGATCAAAAGATGGTTTTGATTTGCCTTTCTGGCAACTCTACGATCAGTTCTCTTGGAAAGTTTTATTAGTCTTCCAGACCTCAACTTGACTTCAACTGTTCCTGTTAACTGCCATTTATTAATTACATTACGAACTGAGGAAACGGGTGCCTGAAAACGCTTTGATGTCGTCATGTAGCCTTCTCCTGCTTTGTGGGCATCATTTATTTTAATTTTCAGAGTGCTAGGAAGCTGCCCAGAGGAGCCATGGCTGCCGAATATTGGGACAATGTTTGAGGAGTTATTTTACTACTAAAGCTTTGTAATTTACATCATCTGGCATTTCCTAACGATGTCTGTGAACAAGTCATAGCCTTAACAAGCTAATTAAGGACTGAGACCTTGGCAACACTAATCTGAGAGTTCAAATCTCTTAGGGTGCCCAAACTTTGCATGTTGCTCGTTTCCTTTTATTCACTCTAAAATTAAACAAAACAAAAATAATACACTAATCTTGATTAAAATGTTGAAAAGAATGGTCCATCTTTAACTTTCTGACTTTTGGAGATCAGTTCAACTTCAACTCACTTAACTATTCGCAGTAACAGAAATTTTGAAAGAGGTATTCAAACATGTTGCATGCCACGCTATGTGTAACATTGGAAGTTAGAATAGGAGACATAGCGTTGAAGCACTCCGTCATGTTGGTGAAGTAACTCGGGGAGCCGAAACATATATTGTGGGCTGATTATATGGCCAAAGCTTGGTTTGTTTTCACCCAGCTAATTGTATGGTTTGGAAGAGGCAATCGGCATGAATACCTACAGAACACATAGATCGCAGTAGGAGAATACCAAGGTAGAATATGCGCAATGGGTGAACTGTGAATAAAACCGGAGAAGATGGCCAATAAGAACATAAGAAAGAGGATCATGAGTAGGCCATCCGGCCCATCGAACCTGCACCGCCATTCAATAAACTCATGACTGATCTGGCCGTAAACTCAGCTCCATTTATCTGCCTTTGCTCCATAACCCTAAATTCCCTTAGTATGTACAAACGTAAAAACATATATCTAGCTGTATCTTAAATATATTTACTGAAAAAGACTCAACTGCTTCCCTGAGCAGAGAATTCCACAAATTCATCACTCTCTACGAAACACAGTTTCTCCTCATCTCCATCCTAAATCTTCTCCCCTGAATCTTGAGGCAATATCCTCCTGTTGCAGCAATGATCAGAAAGTGCAGCAAATTATTGCACAGAACTCATGAGCATTTGCAAGGCATAAGCATGGCGACGGAAAAATGGCTGGCAGTTTGTGCATTCAATGGCAAGAACGCAAACCACAAAAGCAATATGGGTTTGCCAAAAGAACAGAGGAAGAAGTAGTTAATGTAATACAGTGTTTTCTACAACAAGGAGTACTGAGGCCAATAGCCTCCACAAATAACTCACCCATATGGGCACCGAAGAAACCAGTAGACCAAAGTTTGCATTTGCCTTTCAGGGACAGCAGTATACATGGATCGTCCTGCAACAGGGGTTCCATAATTCCCCGTCTATATTTCACCAGCGCTTAGGGGAAGGATTAAAACGGTTTTCAAAACTCGAGTGCTTGGCACTATATGTGAATTCTCTACGACTGGAGACTGAAACCAAGCGGGAACATTTTGAGGTATTGACAGAACCGCTGCAGTTATTGATTGCGTTTGGCTAAAGGAGCACAAGTCATGAAACGAGCAGTTACTTATTTGGGAATGTCCTTCGCAATGAGATAAAGAGAACTTGAAAAGCGAAGAGTAGAATCGATTATGAAACTGTCTGTTCCCCGAGAACTGAAAGGGCTATGGTCCCTTCTGGGGCTGTTAGGTTACTGTAGCGATCACCTAATTTTTTTTTACAGTGAGGCAGCTCCTTTAATGGAATGAACCATTTTCATTGGAAGTGCCGACAACTGATACCACTACCTCAGCAGTGCTGTTACAGGAGACGCACGGAAAGTTAAGACCAGTAGTTCATTTATTACGCATTCTCTCACTGGCTCATCCGGGGGTTGCTGTATATACACACAAGCGCGCGCGCGCACGCACACACACTCACACACACACACACACACACACACACACACACACACACACACACACACACACACACACACACACACACACACACATACACACACACCACATACATATATATATATATATATGTATATTTGCTACTGGTTCTCTTTGCGATACAACATTTCGCCTACATAGTGGGATTCAATTCACTTACACACTCCTTTACAATTACCATTAAATGGAAGGATTCAGAATGCTTCAGTAAGCCAATATACAATTACTAGATGGATTTTATTGTTGCAATGAAGTAATATTAGTGTAAAGCAAAAAACACAACGTCAATGTTAGCAAAATAAACTGGTGTATCAAGGAAGTGTCAAGCAAATTGTCCCCAGGATCCATTTGTACAAAAACAGACAAAAAAATAGAGAGTGCAGAAGAAGTCAGATCAGGCAATGACTAAGAAAAAACAGAGACAAATGGAAAAGACAAATCCATTCTATTTTTTTTTTTAGGTAGTTCCTCATCAGTACAGGACGGTGAGGGAAGAACTGGGTGGAAGATGAACATGGCCGGTAAATGTACAATGATGCTTTACAGTTTCCAAACCATGAGTGCACAGGCAGCATGTCTGGTTAGCCAGATAGAACGTTTATCGTCAGAGTCAGGCATACATTCTGACCATTTGTACGTTTGTCACAGCCTTACGGAACATTTGCCTCCCTCTGTGGGAAGCCAGAGCGAGTGTTTTATTTTGCAGGAAGAAGGACGCTTTAATCTGCTCTTCTGTTACAATACGTATTTGAGGAGGCAAAGCGAAAAACAATTTGGAGCCGTATCGGTGAAGGGCCGCTCTAAATTTTCTCCTGAGGGAAATAGAATGGCCGACGAATTGACGAGGCAAGGTGTTATGTTTTGGTAGTTTGGTGAGATTGGAAGGCAGTAGTAACAACAGACTACGATTGTGGATTTAACAGAAGAGCAAAAACATTTTGGTGTAAAATGATAGTTGGCTCCGCGTGTGAAATGTGCAAAGAACACAGTGGACTGTTCGTCAAGTATGGAGTTGTCCTCCACGAAGGATATTGGGACACCAGAGATGCAAACGCACCCTGGAAATGATCAAGGAAATGGGCGGTTGTCCGAAGATGTGGATATTTTGTGAAACAAATGCTTGATTTCTGCACAATATAGCCCTGCAGAGATTTAAAGAAATGAGCCCTTCGACACACCAGGCAGGTAGAAAGGCCTTGGACTACTATGCAGATATATCATGTTATTCCCTTTCCGCTCACCAAAGGAGGCTACAGATACAATTTGGTACTATGACATACTGCTACGAAGTGGGTGAATGAATTCCCAGCTAAGACAGACACAGCGAAAGTCACTGCAAAAAATAAATAATTTCTGGGGTTTGTCCCCGAGTATAAATTTCTGGGGACTATCCCGCAGTATCGAAACCGATAAAGCACACATTTCACGGCCCACATAATGGAAGATGTCATGGCTCTTTTAGGGATCAAGCAGAAATTTCATAGCACTTTAAAACACAGACGAAGGAAATATGAAAGGATGAATCGAACATTGAAAAACTATGGTTGCTAAATTGTTGCAACATCATGGAACAACGTGGCTTGTAGCCTAGCCTTTTGCCTTAACGATAATATGGAATTCATTAGCGCCTTCAATCGGTTACACCCCTTTGAAACTGATGATTGGAAGGGACATGAAAGGTTTCAGGAGTTGTTAGAGTTAAATTTGGCAGAACACGAAATCGATGGGATTGTGGCAGAAAAGTGGGCACAACAGTGAAAGTCTGTGAAAGAGGCCATTTATGTGGCAGCCAACCAGAAGGGTAGAAGAATCAAAAACGTAAAATCTACATTGAGACAGAGGTCACCCTGGGTTCTGAATTTACCAGGATAACTAGTGATGATTAGAATACAAAAACCTTCTTCATTTTTTAAATTACAGTTTTGCTTGCCCCGGTGAAATTAGAAGCAAAACAAGTCCTTCAGTGTGAAAAGAGCATTTCAACCATTTCTCCGGATGAAAGTGGGTGGTATCAGATCAACCAGCTGAGAATGGCGGTAGAAAATCAAGAATTTTTTCGCCATTAGTAACTGATGTACATGATGGCCCTGACTTGGGGGACTTGAGGACGTTCCTAGCAGAATGGAACAGTTCCTATCAATGGGGTACTTGTCAGGTCCCTTACTCAGAGAACAAGGGCGGTTTTATCGAAATATCAAAAGGAAACGATAATATCCAAGAGTTTGTCCCCACCTTTCCGGACAAAATTGTGTGAGTAAATACGGACGCCCTGAGCCTAAAGATAACTGAGAGTCCAGATTGTATCGCCGAGAAAAATAGTTGGAAAATGTGCATTTAAAATAATTTAAGATTTACACTGGAAATAAGAGCAGATATCACACTATTGAGTTACAGTTTTAACATAACATGAAGAGAATGTTGTGTACTGCAGTGATGTCATTTACCATGACGGGGCCATGGGCATTTTGTCACCTGAGCAAGTACAGCAAAACGTATCTTATCAAACGGACACGGGTAATATTTTTTAGTATCATTATCCTGTTGTAGAAGTCATCCTCTTTTGATCTTCAGCTTTTTTGCAGACGGTGTGATGTTTGCTTCCAGAATTTGCTGGTATTTAATTGAATTCATTCTTCCCTCTACCAGTGGCTCCTCGTGCCACTGGCTGCAACACAAGCCCGAAGCATGTTCGATCCACCCCCGAGCTTAACAGTCGGAGAGTCGTTCTTTTCATGAAACTCTGCACCATTTTTTTCTCCAAACATACATTTGCTCATTGCAGTCAGAAAAGTAATATTTTAACTTCATCAGTCCACAGGACTTGTTTCTAAAATGCATCAGGCTTGTTTAGATGTTCCTTTGCAATCTTCTGACGCTGAGGTTGGCGGTGAGGATGCAGTAAAGGTATTCTTCTGATGACTCTTCCATGAATGCCATATTTGTGCAGGGTCGCTACACAGTAGAACAGTGCACCAACACCTCAGAGTCTGATAAATCTTCCCGAAGGCCTTTTTCCACTCAAACAGGGACTTTAATTTGCCTTTCCAGCAATCCTACGAGCAGTTCTGTCGGAAAATGTCCTTGTTCTTCCAAACCTCAACTTAACCTCCACCATTCCTGTTAACTTATATTTCTTAATTACATTACGAACTGATGAAACGTCTGCCTGAAAACGGCTAGCCTTCTCCTGCTCTGTGGGCATCATTTATTTTAATTTTCAGAGCGCTAGGCAGCTGCTTCGTAGGGCCCATGTCTGCTGATTGTTTGGAAAACGTTTGAGGAATCAGGGTATTTACAAAATATTGAAATTGGCATCACGTGGCCGTTACCAACAAGCTAATTGATGTCTGAGGCCTTGATAAAAGTTATCTGAGAGCTCAAAACTTTGGGTGTGCCCGAACGTTTGCATGGTGCTGCTTTCCTTTTTTTTTTGCTTCACTCTAAAATTGTGCAGAATAAAAGTAATACATTAATCTTGCTTAAAATGTTGAAAGGAATGTTTCAGCTTAAACACTATGACTTTTTGAGATCAGTTCATATTCACATTAACAGAAATTTTAACCGGGGTGCTCAAACTTTTTGCATGCCACTGTATACTGTAAATGGCGTGGAATCTGAACTGATTGTTGCTCTAGGACAATCTAATCAAAGTAACATGCTAAATTTGAGACCATTCTCGGAGGACTGGCTACTTATTATGTAAATTGCCGGACCAACCAAAGTAGCAATTAGCAATTTCGTTAGACTCTGTCTGGGTTGCCTCGTTTAACTCGTTAGGACGAGTCAGGGATGAAAAATGCAACTATGCAAGGCATGGGTGGGCGGAGCCATGAAAACATATTGGTTGTAGCCTTGGAAAAAGACTAGTGAGGAGGTGATCCAGGTAGGTCAGGTGACATTGAATTAATGGAATGGAGATCCAGCAGCTCAATGGATGAGAAATACTACAAGAGCTAGAGACTTCAAATACGCAGGGGCGATAACTCTTCAGCAATCAGAGACCTACCATCGCAAATGAGGAGGTGACACTGCCGCTGACACGTGGAGTTCGGGACTGCGAGGGAAATCTGGACACCGTAGGGTAATACTTATTCTGGGTAATAGTTTTCCTCTTCATGGACTGTTCCCGGTGGGACAGGGATTCTATTAGGGTGCACACAGGTAAATAGATTGTGAACCCACGTACGTTTCAGTTGAGGCAATACATTTTTTGTCGATAAATACAGGTTCTCTGTACGTCACCTATCATTATTACAAGGAGTGATTTTCCATTAACATTTTCCACTCCGTCCTATCTATCTTTCCATACATTCAGTGTCTGTGTTACTTCGGAATAGAATTCTCATTCAGGGGAAACATCCTCCATGCAATCGGTCTGAAAGTATCCAATCATTATTTAATCAATTCCAGAGGACACAGGCGCAGCTCACTCACTCTTCCCTAACACATGAAGCCGGCTACACTTGGAAGCAGTCTTTTCAGTGTAAAGAATCGTGTCTGTACTCTCTCTGCTGTAGAGATAACTTTCCTGAGGTAGTGTGACTTGACAAGGAAATAATACCCAAAGTGTGCACGCACCAACGGCGGGCAGGACAATTCCCAGGAAGATAACTCTACCCCTCTTTTGCAGACCTCCTGCATCACCACTACAAAATACATTTTGCCCTCCTAATTATCTGCTTTACCTAAATGTGTAGTAATTTCTTCCTCAGGACCCCTAGACTTTTCTAGATTGTTTCTCTCTGAGTGAAAAACCTTATAACCTATCCATCCTCACTCATGCACTTTTGTCTGCATCCAGAAACCCTACTTCCACCCTTCTCACTATTGACCGTGCCGCCGTTATGTAACAGTAGCAGGCATTGATATAATACATATTGTCCAACAACAAAACCACTTATGCCTGTTGTGAACAGATGGATACTCGGACCAATCCCAGTGTCACTTTACTGGTCACTGCTTCCCAAATCGAAAATGATCCGTTTATTCGTTGTCTGCCTCTGAACTGCTGATGAATTTTGAGTCCACACAAGTACGTTACCCATAATCTCATGTCCTTATCAGAAACTTTCTTCAACTCCAGTCACACCACATTCAATCGTTCCGAATTTTCCAACTGTGTGTTTTTCATTTTCTGAACTCACAGTGACTCTGCCAACGCTGTTGCTACTCTCGTCCCATTTCCCTGGGTAGGGATGTGGGTGTGGGCCTGTGTCTCTGCCTGTAGAATACTAGGGTACAGAATACAATGGAAGGTTTCACTGTCTGTGCTTCAGTGTAACAGTTGTATTGGAAATGTTTTTTTCTGGGACTTAGGCTCACTGTGGGACTGCATGCCTGTGCTATCTGAGACAGTAGAACGGATGAACTGACGGTCTCTCTGTGCTCTACATTCATACAGTGAGATATGTCGTTTGTGTGAATGACCAACTCAGTCCGAGGATGCACCAAGGGCAGCCCACATGTCACCGTGCTTCGGACGCCAACGTACCATTTCCCCAACTTACTAATCCTAAAGTGGGCATCTTGATGCTTGCTGGTGATGAGTACTCTGCCTGCGACAGAGCATTCGGCCCATCATTTTCAGGCTGAGAAAAGGAGCGCATTCATACAAAGGAGCAACACCTTCCAGCAGGAGAAATCAGCCCAGCTGGTGGAGGAGGATTACGATGCCCAAAGCATCAGGAGGCCCGCTGCTTCGGTGGACGAGTTTCTGAGGCGTTCTGAGCTGGGCAGACAGGTGAGTGCTCGCAGATCGTTTCAGATCTTTACCTTCCGTAGGTGTTTTAGAGACTAGCGCCTGCTCTATACTTTGTCGGTGAACAGGAGGGGATACCGGATTTTACAGACATCTATCTCTGTGGTAGGAAAACGAAAATGAGCCAGTAATAATAAAAGTCTGACGGCTGTGTGACGCGGCCGGTGCCGCCTGTGCCAGTGCAAATCTAGCTGTCTCTATCTGTCTGTCACTTCCTTCACTCTCTCTCTCTCTCTCTCTCTCTCTCTCTCTCTCTCTCTCTCTCTCTCTCTCTCTCTCTCTCTCTCTCTCTCTCTCTCTCTCTCTCTCATTGAATCTGGAAATGTAGCTGCTCTTTGTCATTAGAGCTCGGTCATTATTTCCAGCAGATGAAGCACTGCTGAGGTAATGCCCAGGAATTTTGATGTATTTGTCTTTACTCAGTCCAATACTTACGTCAGAGGACATGGTGTTGATCTATGGAGCTAGTCGAAGTAAATATAGCAAATAAAATTAGTCAGGGGTGAAAACATCTCTCTGGAGACGGATCCTTTGTATAAGTCTGGCCGTTGTGAATGCATCAGCTCAGAGTGTCTATCGAGTAATTGTGCAGTAGCAGATTCTCACTGAAATGGTGTATCCGGTCATCTTCCGAATAGAAGCAGTTTACTATCCATTTATTTCGGTCTTCGGAATTATCGGTAAGCAACAGTGTCAGCTGTCGTTGACGGGAATTGAGGTTGAATCCAATGCCGTGATTGTTTCTGTCGCAGGTTTTCACTGTCAGCTCTCCAGACCAGGTATACTTCATTTAAGGAACGGAATGAAAACACCACGCATTGTATTCTGGGAACTGGATCGAAACCAAACCGCTGCAGGAATTTTGCGTAACAGCGAACATCTGTGGAATTCAACGGGTTTGGCTGTGTTCTTCCAGCTGTTTGTGCTCAATAATGTGGTGTTCGGGTCTCTCTGCTTTTTGTCTTGTAACAGCTGCACTGTATTTGCAAATATTGTGGCTATAGAGCCCATTGAGATCATATTGATTGATTGTCTGCATTTGTATTTGAGCGGTTGTGGCAGTAACAATTTAGCAATTGTGAGGAGTACAATGTTGCAGCATGAAACTTGTGGATTTGTAATAACTGTGTTGGCGGTGACTGAATGTGAAGCAGTTGATGGACAACACAATGAGGTCTTGGCTGAGGCAAACATCACATCCAACTTGTTGCTTCATAATTATCAATACTGTGAAATGTATTATATTGTATCTACATCTGATAGGACAGTCATCTGACTGTGGCACCGAACTGGCTGCCGCCGTAGAATTCCTCTCCTCTGCTTTCCTGAAATGAATTCAGTAAGAGGTGTCATGTCCGTCTGTAAGGTTTTGTCATACAGCGCGGTATTTGTTGGAATCAGTCAATCTTCTGTTGTAAACTCAGTGAAGTGGCAGATGCAGGATTAGGAACAAAACATGGGGAAAGTCAAAATTAAAATTAAGCCACGAGCAGCTCATCTGGAAAAAATAAACCAGTCAACACTCATGTCAGGGGCCTCTCTGAGAAAAGTTCTGAGAAGAGACACTTTAAATGTTTTTCCACATAAGATGATTTGCTTGAATGAGAACTTCCAGCATCTTCTGTTTGATCTCCGTCCTCGGCTGTTCTCCCGCTGAAAGGGTGAGCCATGGAAGTATGTGATTGTCTCTTGTAATAATCCCGCCAGCAGCGTATACATTTATGCATTTTATCGACTGGAGAAGAGCAAGGAGCCGGTGTCCTTTCCCTATTTACTTCGAAGAGGTAGTTACACAGTTCTACCTTAAATCACGTTAGTAACGAAACCGGATTGAGACCATGATGACTTTAGTTTATGGTGTAAACTCCGTTTTTCTTACGCCGCCTGTTCACCGTCTCTCGACTCTTTCACTTTTAAATTCAACAATAAAGTGGAAATATTACAGGATAGCCTGAACAGTTCCTTTTCTCACTTCCAGCGAACTTTGTGGCGATTGTGATCCTATCCCGCGGAAAGTGCGGTCTCTCCAAATGTGTCTCTCGCTACATGATTGGGATGGCTGCGGCCGATCTCCTGGTCGTTATCTCGGATCCGCTGCTGAGGTGGACCGCTTATCACTATTTTCCTGGATCATTCCTGAACATCACTCCAGTGTGCAGACTCCATGAGTGGTTGCTTTTTGTGAGCACTGCTACCTCTGTCTGGCTGACTGTGGCTTTCACCGTCGATCGATTTGTGGCTATTTGCTGTGAGAAACTGAAAACAAAATATTGCAGAGAACGGCGGCTGTGGTTATCGGGACAGTGAGTGTCCTGGCAAGTTTGGAGAGTGTCCCCTGGGGCTTTGCTTACGAGCATAAGGTCATAATTAATGGTGTTCCCTGGTATTGTGTTCTTACACCGAGCTACATGGACTCCCCCTCATGGGCGGCATTTACGATGTTTCACCGCATTTTAACCCCTTTGGTCCCATTCGTTCTGATTTTGCTGCTCAATATTATGACTGTCAGGCGGATTCTAGCGGCTAGTAGAGCCCGGAGGGGGCTCCGGGGACAAAGGAGTGGAGAGAATGATAAGGACCGGGAAATGGAGAACCGGCGCAAATCCATCGTTTTGCTCTTCAGCATAACCGGTAGTTTCATATTGTTGTGGGTAACACAGGTGGCATTTTATATCTATCAAAGGATTTCAAAGAGTGCTGTTTATTATTCTGTCACGGATCCCCGTTTCATCACAGAATCCACATCGATAATGTTGCAGATTCTTAGTAGCTGCACCAACACGTGTATTTACGCCCTAACTCAGAGCAAATTCCGAGAGGAACTGAAGAATAGGGTGAAATACCCACTGAACCTGATTTTGAAACTCATGAAAGGTCAGAAATAAATGGGGAAATATATTACAATTTAGCTGCCTTCCTGCTTCCTTTTCTGTACCCCCACTGCTGGGTAAAAAGGGACAATGTGATGAGCAGAGTTACTAAACGAACACGAGAAAACCTGCAGGTTCTCGAAATACAAAACAGCACACATAATCAGTCACAATACAGGCTGTCGGCTTGTTCAAATGTCCAATTTAATGTCAGAGAAATGTATAAAATAATCGTCATGAAGTGTCCGCAATCGTAAAGTACAGGAGCAGAGGGATTCACTCGAACGTATTCCTGACCACCGAGGTCAGTCTAATTGTCCTATAATTTCACTGGACTTTTTTTTTTTTACAAGTGTTGCTTCTTTTGATTTTTCTTTTTGTTTTATGATTGAAGCTGACCACAGATATAATTCCAGACTACTTGTATCACGTAGGAATGTGAAGAAATAACAAATTAACTTTTATTAAATATAATGTGTTTAATTGCATAATGGTTTGCAATAGTTAAACTAAGTTATAATTATTTTCTTAATGATTTTGATTTGTACTCAGTATCTGAAACTTTTCGCTTAAGTGTTCAAAAATAATTCGCCAACATTGATGGATTCCAGTTTTCTGTGCAAACATCCACGAAAACAGAGAAGTGTAATAAAGAACGAAAGACTGTGAAATGTTCGAATCCCAATGTATCCGCAACAGCTCCCCCCTACCACATAACCAGTATTTAAAGCATTTGCCCTTGTCCCTATTCATTGCGCTGGAAATTTGGGGTATAAGGGCTGGTTATTATCCATAGAACCACAGAAGCATAGAACATTACAGCACAGAAACAGGCCCTTTGTACCTATTTGGCTGTGTCGAACCATTTGTCTTCCTAGTCCCACTGACCTACAACTGGACCATATCCCTCCATATACCTCTTATCCATGTACCTGTCCATTTTTTTAAATGTTAAAGTTGAGCCCGCATTTACCACTTCATCTGGCAGCTCATTCCACGCTCCCACCACTCTCGGTGTGAAGAAGCTTCCCCTAATGTTCCCTTTAAACATTTTCCAATTCACCCTTAACCCATTTTCTCTGTTGTTGTTTCTCCCCTAGCCTCGGTGGAAAAAGTCTGCTTGCATTCACTCTATCTAAACCCATCATAATTTTATATACTTCTATCAAATCTCCCCTCATTCTACTAAGCTCCAGGGAATAAATTCGTAACCTATTCAACCTTTCTCTGTAACTTAGTTTATCAAGTCCCGGCAACATCCTTGTAAACATTCTCTGCATTTTTTCAACCTTAACAATACATTTACTGTTATTCGGTGACCAGAACTGCACAAAATACTCCAAATGCGTCCTCAACAGTGCATTAGACAACCTCAGTATAATCATCCCACTCTTATACTCAATACTTTGTTATTTAAGGCCAATGTACCAAAAGACCTTTTTGCTACACTACTTACATGAGACGCCACGTTTGAGGGAATTTTGTATCTGTGCTCCCAGAACCCTCTGAACCCTCTGTTCTGCTGCACTCCTCAGTGCCCTACCATATACCTTGTAAATTCTACCTTGTTTTTTTTCCTTCGAAATTGTAACACCTCACAGTTGTCTGTATTAAACTACATATGCCTATTTTTCCAGCCCACTTTTCCAGCTGGTCCAAATCCCTTTGCATGCTTTGAAAATATTCCTCACTGTCCACTACAGTTCCAATCTTTGTAGCATCAGCAAATTTGCTGATCCAGTTTGACCAGATTATCATCCAGATCATTGATATAGATGACAAATAACAATGGACCCAGCACTGATCCCTGTGGATCTAATCACAGGTTTCATTAGGAGAAGCAATTCGCCACTACCATCCTCTGACTTCTCCTGTCACGGGTAACCCTAGCCTGTGATGGGGTACAGAACTGACCCTATGAAGTGCTGCTATTAAGAAAGAAAGAGGGAGGCGTCCAACGCGGTGAGAGAGAGAAAGAGAGAAATTGCTCGAAAGGTTGATGTTATGGTTTCTTTACCAGCTTGTTTACCTTCCTTCAAGGACACTTGCCTGCTTGTAAAAGCTCCTGCAGAGAGAGGAGGGAGGAGCAGGTTGACGAACAGCAGGTGTCCAACATGTGGTGATAAAAGTCACGTCCGCTGTTACACAGACAGACACTCAGTTTGGGGCACTGAACGAGCTTCGTCGCCTACTTGTAAAAGCTCTGCAGAGAGAGCAGGGCGGAGCAGGTTGACGAACAGCAGGTGTCCAACATCTGTAGATAAAAGTCAAGTCCGCTGTTACACAGACAGACACTCAGTTTGGGGCACTGAACGAGCTTCGTCGCACCGACAGGAAGGTCAGGTTTGGGGATTCAGGAAAATCGATCAGTGGCTCTAACAGAGTGAACAGGTGCGACCCGTCGGGAATTGTTTGTGTGTCCAGCCTCGCCTGAGTGATAACTCCATCACCGAAGAACGGTCATACTTGCTATGGTTATAGTCAGTGACCACAACAGGATTTCAAAAGTCCACGGAAGTCAAAGGGAAGATTGACGGCATTACCTCTCACCTCTCTCTCTCTCTCTCTCTCTCTCTCTCTCTCTCTCCAACGCGACTCAACAAAATACTATAAACTAAACTGAACTCTCTTCATTTTCGAGAGACTTTATCCATTCACCTCTAGGTTTGAAAGAGCTTCGTTTTGTTTCTATTTTCATACGCAAGCATACATTTATATATATATAATTGCTAACCTTTTCCAATATATTTGCATTTATATTACTGTATTGCGTAGTTAATAATAACCATTATTCGTTTATAGCAATACCAAACTCCAATGAGTTTTCCTTTGCTGCTGGTTCTTTAACCCATCACGGGGTACGTGAAAAAATGGGGGCTCGTCCAGCCTTTGAAAAAAATAATGGGGGGGGGGCGGGAGCTTGTTTGAATTGGTTGGGACAAATCTTCTTTTGATTTGGTTGCGTGTAAAAACAACAGAAGTGGATGTTGAGGATTTTCTGGCAATTCCAGACACTGCAGGTTTAAGGCAAGCTAAAAAAGGATGAGTTGTGTCTAGCTGTTAAAGCAGTGAAACTTAGGGAGGCAAAGAAGTGTATGATGAAGGTGGAACACCGATGGAGAATAGTCCTGCATTATATTTCTACGAAGCAATTCCGTGATGAGGAGTTAAACACGTTTACTCTCGGTGAAGAGGAGATCCAGTGGCGACGGGAGCAAATGATATTAGAGAGACTTAAATTAGAGAAAGTGGTGGCAGAATTACAGAGAGAAGAGTCAGAAAAACAGAGAGTTTAAGCAGAAAAACTGCGACAGTTCGAGAGAGAGAAAGGGCAGCGACACGTTCAAGCGTCGAATACGGGTAAGGAGCTGGTGGTACCGTTTAATATCAGCCAAGAATTTGACTTAGTACCGCTCTTTGATGAAGCTGAGGTCGAACGGTATTTCCTACACTTTGAAAAGGTGGCACAGACTCAACATTGGCCAAGGGATAAGTGGGCTATCACGTTAGCAAGTGTGTTGAAAGGAAAGGCTCAGTGGGCGTATTCTGTCCTGACCTTTGAAGAGTCAATGAATTATGATACAGTGAACAATGCTGTGCTTAAAGCCCATGAGTTGGTTCCGGAGGCATGTCGTCAAAAGTTCAAAGTCCGGGAGCCAAACCTATGGGAGTAGCCCAGAGAGTATCTGGGAGAATGAGGGAAACCTGGAATTTGAAACTGGGACTGATATTGAAAGCCTATAAGAGACAGTTGTCCCAACTCTCTGTGTTCAGCATGTTGAAGCGCCTGTGAGTTTCCAGGGTTTTGAACCTTGTGTTAAGACTCAGTTAATGTCTGAGGTGTTTGACTCGGTTGAAAAGGAATGCAGATTCCTGGGCCAGGTGGACTTGGTTCATTGAATAAAAGGTTAACCTTGGTGCCAGTGAAAATTGAGGATTGCCAGTCATTTGTGTTAGACGGTCTTCTAAATGTTGATGATGGGGTAAAAGCTGCTGATGTAAATTTTATGGGAAGTATTGACAAAAGGGGCTGTTTCTGGGTTTTTAAATAAAAAACTTGAGAGGGTTGGACTGGATATGCGACATATGACCTTCCTTGCCAGATAATGTCCCGTTAAAAACGTATGTGAAACTCTGTTGAATTTTGTTTTCGCATCTGGAAGTAAGCAGCTGCAAGGTCATAGAGCTGTTCCGATAATGATGTGAGGAGAAAAGATTGTTTTGGTTTTGAGGGACCACCTGACTGGGTTACTATGGAGACGAATCGAAGTAAAGGTAGAGGAAACAGAATCGTTGGGTTGTTTGGAAATTTTCAGAATGTAAACATGGTCTTCGTAAGGTTAGTGATGCTGCTGAGTCTGGTAAACATAAGTGATATGTTGGCACCTATCCAGGGTGAAGTTTATTCGGCAGTACAGCTAACAAGCAAGCTTGTGGCTGTTGACCCACGCACTGATGCTAATGTTGATTTGTCAGAGAATTTTCTACCTTCCGTGTTACATCAGGATTTGTGTAGTCAGGAGGATGAGAAAGGTTTGTCCTTGTCCAGGAAGGAATTTATAGAATAAGAAAATAAAGATCCTGAAATTGTGGCTTTAAAAGAGACAGCTCTCTCTGAGAATGAAATTCAGAATGACTCGGTAGGACGGGGTGTCACTGAGGAAGTGGAGATCACCTACTCTGACTGCAAGTGAGAATTGGGCCATTGAACATCAATTTGTGGTCCCGAAAGTTCACAGGGCTGAGATTTAAAACATGGCTCACAGTGTGCATTTAGGTGGACACTTTGGAGTGAGAAAGACAGTAAACCGGATTATGAAGGAATTCTACTGGCCTAATTTAAGAAAGGATGTTGTGAACTCTTGCAAGACTGTGGAGAAGGCCCTTATAACATTTTTCACACCGGCAGGTCTACCTGAAGACATCCATTCTGACCAGGGTAGTAACTTTACTTCAAGAACATCCGAGGGGATAGTTAAAGCGTTGAGAGACAAGCACATTGCGTCACCTTTGACCCTACTCAGGGAGCAATGGTCAGATCAGAATGCAAGTATGAGCTTGCCAGGTATGTTTTGGAATTCAAAGACAAACTTAACAAGATGCGACCTTGCGAAGCAGGATTTATAACACTCTCAGATGAACATGAAACACGGGGATAATAGAAGAATGAGGGAGCCGAGATATCATGTTGGGGAAAGAGTTTTGAAGCTGTTCCCACTCCTTACCAAACCCCTTAAAGCCAGATTAAGTGGATCATAGTAAACAATTAAGAACATTGATTATTTAAACTATGTTATTAGAAATCCTGATCAATGGAGAAACGCTGCCCCGCTCCTCCACGTAGAGATGATCAAGGGTTATCACGACCCCGAACCTGCACCTGTGAGTACTGTTATGACAACGGCGGAGATTGTGATGTCTGGTACTGACATAGCAGAACTCCCTGTAGTCACCACAAAACTCAAAATCTCTGATGTTTTGGAAAATCTTTGTGGGAAGATTCAACATTTGCAGTCAAAGCAATAAAAAACAACTGAAGAGCTTACTTAACAACTATAAAGATTTATTTCCTGACATTCGTAGGTCATGTATGGCTGCGGTGCATGACCTAATTGTAGATAAAGCTGATCCCATTAAGCAGCACCCTTACAGAATGACCCAAGAAAAGAACAAGAAATTGAATACATGCTATCAGCCGGCATAATTAGGCCAAACACTTCAGACTGGGCGTCACCAAGCGTGATTGTCCCTACGGTTGATGGGGATATGAGATTCTGTACTGATTAGAGAAAAGTTAATGCAGTAACTAATACAGATGCTATCCCATCCCAAGAGTGAATGGCTGTATTGACAGAGTGGGGAAGGTTAAATACCTTACAAAGATTGACCTGTTGAAAGGTTACTGGCGTGTACCTTTAACCGAAAGTGCTGGAGAAATCTCAGTGTTTGTCGCACCTGCTGAGCTGTATGAGTAAAATGTTTTACCCTTTGGGATAAAGAATGTTTCAGTGAAATTTCAAAGAATGATCAATTCTGTGATTAGAGTTTAGATAACACAGGGGCCTATATCGATGATTTAGAGGTCTGTGACGACTCATGGGGAGAGCATATTGCAGCGGTAGAAAAACTGTTTGAACAGCTGTCCAAGGCAAATCTCTCTGTAAACCTCGATAAAAGCGAATTTGGCCACGCCACTGTCACGTATCTTCGCTATGGCGTAGGCCCGGGCCAACTGGCACCTGTACGGGCCAAGGTTACCGTTCCGACTGGCAAGAAAGATTTGAGGAGGTTTTTGGGAATGGTTACGTATTACCGAAAGTTCTGTAAGAACTTTGACTGCCCTCACAAAACTCCTGGGGAAGAGTGAAAGATTTGTATGGAATGACCCTCGACAGGAGGCGTTTGAACGTCTGAAAACTATCTTATGTTATTATCTTGTGCTCAAAACACGTGATTTTTTAAAACCATTTACTGTAACAACAGACGCTAGTGACGAGACTGTTGGGGCGGTATTGTTACAGAAAGGTGTGTATGACATTTAACACCCAGTTGCTCACTTCTCTAAGAAATTTAATGTGCACTAGAAAAAAATACTGTTGAAAAGGAGCTGCTAACATTTATTCTGGCTTTACAACAATTTGAAGTTTATATTTGTCCGGCCCAGAAACCAGTTGTGGTTTACACGGACCACAATCTGTTGGTGTTTCTAACTAACATGAAGAATGATAATAGAAGGTTATTAAAATTGAGTCTGATATTGCAAGAATATAACCTAAAAATAAAACATATAAAGGTACTGACAATTTTATAGCTGATTGCTTATCGAGATGTTAATTTAGAAATGGTATACGTTTTTGCTCTGTTATCTGATGATTATATATGTATTGTTTCAAATTCTGTAATTTACATTTAAATCAAAATAATGCATTCGACCAAATTTTCCCTAAAAGGAAGGGCCTGTCACGAGGTCCTGAATTGACCCTATGAACTGTCCTCTTAAAAAGAACGGGAGAGAGGGAAGTGTCCAACGCAGATACGCAGAGAGAGAGAGAGAGAGAGAGAGAGAGAGAGAGAGAGAGAGAGAGAGAGAGAGAGAGAGGAAAAATGCTCGGAAGATTGAGTTACAGCTTCTCGGACGGATGTTTACATTTCCACAAGGACACTGCCTGTTTATAAATTCTTACAGAGAGAGCCGCGCGGAGCAGTTTGATGGACAGCTGGTGTTTAACATGCTGAAATAAATACCAGGTCAGCGGCTGGACCCAGACACATGGCTTTGGACACTGAACGAGGATCGATCAGGAAAATCGATCAGTGGTTCTCGCATTTTGAATAGGCTGTGACCAGTGGGGAGTTACTCGTGTGTCTAACGCTCGCCTGGGTTAATTATTCCACCACAGAAGAACAGTCCACTTGAGGACCAGGGGATGATCGACGTCATCAGCTTACCTCAAGACTCAAATCTCTCATCTCTCTCTCTCTCTCTCTCTCTCTCTCTCTCTCTCTCTCTCTCTCTCTCTCTCTCTCTTTCTCTCCATCACGACACTCAAGACCACAAACTGTACTGAACTTTACTCATCAATCTTACGAATGTATCTATTTACCCCCTAGGCTTGAAAAAGCTTGGTTTTCCGATTTCCACACATAGCCTCGTACGATTTTGTGAATAAAACGTGTCCAGGTTGTTTAAAATGCTGAAGAAAAGTCACAGCCCTTTACTTCCATTCCGAACAAACCAAAAACAATCAACTTACACTCTCGTCGTTACCTCAGGAGCCGCCTCGAAAAAGAGCACAACTGACGGACTTTGCGAATGAAGTCGAACATTTTACTTTATGAATAACTTGTGTCATTTGTAACCATTTACATTGCCCTGTATTTGAATCGTCTCAGTAGGGCCTGTTGTGGCTGAGGAGAGAGTCAGTGTTGTATGAGTTTTGAGCTCAGTGCACCGTCACGACCCAGACTCCATCTGACTCGAGCCCCCCCGGGCCGGTAGCAAAGCCCGTGCATCCTTCCTGAGGCGGGCGATCAGAGATGCATACAGCACTCCGGCTGTGATATTGCGGACACACACCAAGAACAACACGTGAACAGGTCCTTCTGCTCACTGCGTTGTTCTGAAGCAATTGACCTGGTAATTTCATGCTTTACTAAATCAATCCCATCTGCCCTCACAAGGTCCACTTCCCTCTATTCTCCTCATATTCATATTGGCATCTACCTCCGCCATCACCCCTGGCCTTCATTCCAGGCACTCAAAAATGTGAGTATGAAAGGAGATTGCAAGGCACATCTCCTTTAAACATTCCGAGTCAGGTTTACAATACTCTGTAGTGCAAGTAGTTTCATTTACAGCGGCAGTGTCAGGAATAAAATACAAAATTACACTAAATTACAAAATAATTTCTTAATTACATCACGAACTGAGAAAACAGCTACCTGAAAACGCTTTGCTATCTTCTTATAGCCTTCTCCTGCTTTGTTGGTATTATTTATTTTAATTTTCAGAGTGCTAAGCAGTTGATTAGAGAAGCGCATGGCTGCTGATTGTTGGGACAAGATTTGAGGAGGCAGATTATTTATAAATCTTTGAAATTTACATCACCTGGCCTTTCCTAACGACGATTATGAAGAAGCCATAGCTTTAACGAGCTAATTAAGGTCTGAGACCTTGGTAAAAGTTATCTGAGAGCTCAAATCTTTGGAGTGCCCGAACACTTGCATGGTGCTCTTTTCCTTTTCTTCACTCTAAAATTGTACAAAACAAAACGTATGGACTGATCGTGCTTAAAATGTTGAAAAGAATGGTTCATCTTTAACTTTATGACTTTTGAGGTTTAGTTGCTCTTCTACTCACGGAACTATTCACAGTAACACAATCTTTGACCAGGGCTGCCCGAATATTTGCATGCCACTGGACATGAGGCAGTGGAAAAGCGCCACAAAATCCGGACCGAAAAACCATAAAATCTCAAATGTTGCCATGGAATTTTGCATGCAAGCTCGTGACTGCTGAGCAGGACAAACTACCACTGTCAATATACCATCCGTCTGTTACTTGACGTCCAAAGGCGAGGTGTTAGTTTCTCCTGGACTCCACTGATAACCCAGGAAACATTTTCACTGATCATTTTTCAGTGACATACATCTCAAACGTTGCACATCACCGTGGGAATCCTGGGGTAAAGCATCACTGGTCATTATGTTGCCGAAATGTTAAAAAATATAATTGTGGCCGGTTTGATTAGAATGACAGACCGTTAGGTTTTAATAAGGTGTTAAGTGAGTAATCGGGGAATGACAGGGATTTATTTCAGAGTAACTCCACACGGGCTGCGCGTTCAGTCAGGGGCGGAGCGTATTCCGAGATAAAT